>NC_134188.1:19771778-19891022 GCF_964188355.1 Buteo buteo
CCTGGTGTGGCCATGGAGCAAGTCAACTCCTCTGCCTCTGCCTTGATGCCTTCATTTCTAAAACAGGAGTGAGTAAGGATCCTGTCCTTCCTCATGAAGCCTTTTGATATTTATCAGTAAACCAAACATGTTTGTGGGCTGAAACTGTGTCGCCGGTACGTAAGTGCAACCAAGCCTCCAGAAGGGGCAGGCTGTGAAGACCAGGGAGACCATGCAGATCGCAGCAGTTCAGGGCCATTTAGCAGCATTTTGACTCATTACCAGTCATTCCTTTCAAACTGCTCCATAAGCTGCCTCCTTTTAAACGTTTGTCTTGTGACATACCCCCCACACTGAACAACAAGATACACTAAACGCTTTCTGGGAACTCATTAGAGAAAGCCATCCTAGAACAAATCAGAATCCCTTGTCTCTGCACAAGTCTGACCATTTAAATAAATGAGGTGTGAGAGCTTGTTGCTAATCTCTCCCTAGGAGATACAGCTTTGGGACTTACTGATGAGAGTGAGACAAGCCCACCAGGCCAACACCTGCATTGAAAACTTGACCCCCAGAGATTTTGCAGAGTTGTACAATCCAAGACCTGAAGGTGATGGGCAGTCACATCTCTCTCCAAATGAATTTGGGAAATACTCCCAAACTTGTTAGAGTCTCAGGATTTCCACTTTTCCTTTGTTTCTTGTTTCAGTGGGAAGAACCCTGGCACAGACAAGGATGGTAAAATGGTTTCCTTGGGGAACTGTTGGTCTGCAGACTTATTTCTTCATTCCATAACTACTAAGTGAATATCTCTGGCTGGATTTGAAAGTCTGGATATTACAGAAGATGCCAAACCTTTGTATGTTCACAACACAGCCAGCGATGAAGTCTGCTCCACTCAACGTCCAAACTCTTACGGAAGAAAGAGTTATTGGTTTTGGAAATGGTGGCAAAACCCACACTTCTCATTCCTGTTGTTGTCCCAGTGACCCAGTGTCAAAGTCAGCTCATGAATGGCCATGAAAGAGATGCTAAGAGCTAAAAAAGAATCAGTACAGGAAAGCAAGCTAGAAAAAGGTTTTTCTTTAAAATTAACAGATTGACTGATAGTTTTAAAACCCACAGTCTGGTGTGTTTTTAGCTTAATTCTGTGGGTTTGTTTGGCTCATGATAAGATAACATTACTTCAAATGAAAGGCTCTGACTGGCAATGGGAAGGAAGAGACGAGTACAGTCCATGGCATTTCTGCATCTAGATCTCAACAACCTCCCGACTCCTCTCAGCTGCACCTGGGGTTCAACTGCTTATTCCAGCAGGTCAAGTACCGCCATTTGCAAGGCATGGCATGCAACTCTGCATGATGGTTGGTTTTAAAATCCTGCTCTGTAAATAGCAGCTGCTCAGCAATCACTTTGCAAAGGGCTCTGCTCCCATCTCCACCCAGGAGAGGAGCTTCAGCCTTCCGTCATTGCATCACCCAGAGAGAAGGAAGGAAAGAGGCAACCAACCAGCCACATCTCCCTCAGGAAACATGTCCAGAATTAATCCAACTTTGTGATTTTCACAGGATCTCAACCCTATGACTTCCTAACAGGTATATGAAAGGGAGATACTCTCAAAGACTTCATTTTTCCTTTGGATGTGGAACCTCGCGCTGATTTTATTATGGCATATTTGATCAAATGCCATGCCACAGGCAGCTCTGGCTTTAGAAGGCTGTTTTGATAGACCTACAGCTGAATGTTACTGCAGATAAAGCTACCCTAAAATCCAGCCCTGAGCTGTCACTCCCATTACACTCAGAACTGTATAACCAAGCAAAGCCTTAAATTACAACCCAGGCTTACATTTTTAAATATTTGTTATAGTTACCCCTGGATACTTTGCTGTGAAACTTGATCAACGTGTTGATATATGCAGAGATTAAGTCATCCAGCCTCTACTGGCAGGGAAACGAACACTCACGAGAAGTCACTTTTCTTTTTGTCTGAAACCCAAAGAATCAGATTCTAATCTCAGCTTCACTGTGGTGGACTGAAAACTACTCTACGAATGCCAAGAACTACTTAACCAAGAGGACAATACAAACTAGGACTTCTGCTAACCTTCAGCAACAAATATAGTTACGCTGTCAGTACGATAAAGATAGCCCACGCATAAAGTGCACCCTGAAGGTGGCCAGTCCTATTATGAATAACTTTAAAACACGTAAGAGCAACATTATTTAAACTCTGTAAGGATGTACCACAGTAATAGCCACAATCCTCAGTGTACACATGCACTGCACAAGAACTCCCACTCCACACAGGATAATGACCTACATAATTTCTGCTTAATGATTCCTATTAGAGCCGGTGCATATCTCCATGTAACCCCTGAAGGGCATCTGCAAGAACGGCCATGAGCACAGCAACGCTCCGTGGCCGTGACAAGCTCCTCGCTCAGCCTGCCTTCTGCACACCGCTGCTGTGCGAGCCCCCGGCCGCCTGGGACCACCACCACGTGTACTTGGGCTCACAAGCTCCTGCCTCAGCGGACGGCTGACCTCTGGCTGCTAGAGAGCAATTTTGGTCCTGATAGCAATATCTGAACAACCCTCAAGATGCAGGGTTGACGCACCCAGCAAGACTACCCAAATGAGTGATGATGCTCCTAAGACGCCAGCAATGCATCAGTTGGGAGACAAATCACTTTTGATGTAAAAGTCATGCTGGCACATGGACTGGGGATGACACACTGCGGCTGAGCACTGGGGGAAGAGCACACAGTGCATGAAAAGCGACAAAAGTGAAAAAGGTAAACTATATGCACAAGAGATCGTTACAGCATGCTTCAGATTCCCCCCTCTTGCCAATGACCCTCTTGATCCAGATGTGTGCCGGGCCGGTACTCTTGCCAATGATCCTCTTGATCCAGATGTGAGCCGGGCCAGTACGCCGGGCAGACTAGCTCCTTGCAGGGTATACACTGCAAGCAGACTGCGATAGCTCTGTTACATCTGCAGAAGTGATGGAATGCTAAATTCATTTTGTAAACGCTTGGGCTAAGAAGTACTTGCAAAGCAGAGAAATTATGAAGCCAAAGGGAATCTCTCAGAAGAGTGAGTGAGAGAAGTGATGTGAATTTCTGCAATAAACACACTCCTTTAGCTTTTGTCTGCCTATCACAACAATGACTTATTCAAAGCTTCTGGGAACAGGTAGTAAAATTCCTTCTATTATTATTATAATCATCTTAATTTTTACAGATAAAACAACAAACCAATAACATAAGAGATGAAACATGCCCAAAGCTACCAACACTTTGAAAAGAGTAGAATCTGGTTTGGTCTCAGCCAGATCCTTTGTACATCATTGTCTCCCTGAATCTACATGCAGACACACTTTCTGCTTGCACGTACAGTTAGCTAATGAAAAACTAAGTCTGAAAGTACATTTTAGGCTTGTCAATCTAAGAACACCAAACAAAGACATTAACTATGTTGTTTTAACCACGCTGAAAATCTCACGTATTTAAGACAGCTTTAAAAAAAAAAAAAAAGAAACAAAAAAAAAAACCCCACCAACAATCCAGTTAAGGTAAAGGCTAATATAGCTAAAATTCCCTATCCATCTTTCTCCCTCTCCCAATTCCCCAGCCAGATACCTAGCATAGTCCAAGACCCCAAAACTTCTATGTTCCTTCACTGAGTCACCATCATCAGAAACCTGCACCTTCCCACTGTTTCTTTTCCCATCCTTTGCTCCTCAGTGTTTGTTAACCCACACCCAGACATGGAAGCCGCTCCTTACTCATCTTGAAATCCTCTCTCTCCTCCCTTCTGCTTTCTCCTTAGTCTTCCCACACTCACACCGTACATCTGAAAAAGTCAGCAGTGGATCAACTGATATTTACTAATGTTCAAGAATCATTTTAGCTGTCACTAAAAAACTCCAAACAGAGGGAAACAGCTCTGGGAAGGATGTTCCAGGATGCAGCTTCTGGAAACAGCTGAGGAAGCAGAGAGAAAATAAAAAAACTCCTCATCCTGCTGCTTTAACATAGTATGCAGGTCTTTTCCCCTATACCCTACTAATCCATAGGGAGTAACTGCAGGCTTCATTTCCAGCAGGGCCCTTCAAGCTCTCTCTGTCTACGTTATCTGCTGGTTTGCTCCAAAGCAGAGCCCAAGCATGCACCGTGCAAGCTCAGAGGACGAGGACCCCAGCATGAATCCAGCTAAACCTCACCACGTAAATTCGCCCGAAGACAAACCAATGCCAAACAGAGACATCACGTATTGGTGAGATTCAATTCTCAAAGCCCCATCAGCAGCGTACACACCTCGCCATTTATTCCTGACCTCACGATATGGCTGCAAAAGCACACAGAATATTTGGTTATAGTCCTAATGATCTGTATCACAATGCTTTTTCCTAATGCAATAAACCACACCAAAGGAGCCTTGTGGGCATCTTTAACTATTCCCTGCACAAACCACGCTGGGTAAAGAACCTCCCAAACAGATGCTGCCGTGTGAAGCGGAGGGAAGCGGGCCAGCAGCCTGCTGCAGGGCAGCACGGCAAAGCCCCATCCAACGCATCAGAGGTGATCCAAAGCTCACACATCATTTGGAGAGCTGTGTCCACATGTGGAAGGTCAACGGCAAGACTTTAAAACCAGCCTGCTCCATAAAAACACACAAGAACTCCAGCATTATCCAACCTCCGGGCTCCGGGCAAGCAGCAGAGGTGCTACCCGTGTCACCCTCCGGCTATTCCATATCTGATAACATTGAAGCCTTTTGCCTCCTGGAAAATAGCAGCTGCCTTTTCACTCTGCATCCTGAATGAAACCTCCAGCTTAAAGTAACAATAGTAATAATTATTATTACTGTTGTTCCACCCAATCCTCTAGCTTCTTTGCCAGAGGAACATTTCCTTTTGGGTAGCACAGGTTTTTTCTAGGTCCAGACCACTACAATAATATGAACAAGCACTATCAAGGGCAAAGCAGGAACAGAAAATGACTTTTTTCCCCAAAGTGCAGGAACAAAGAAAAAGGACAGTCTTTTCCAAAGGAAAACAGCAATTAGGCTTCCTTGAAGATCCTAACAGCGAATAGTGGTATCTGAATTTTGACTAAAAAAATATCACAGCAAGCCTCTGGAAAAAATGCCCATGTAAAACCTCAGCTCTGGGTTTACCGACTGCCAGCGTATCCATCATATATACATTGCACTGCAGCAAAAAACCATAAAGCTAGGTCATCCCAACACAAGCTGGCAACTCTACCTCGCATGCAATTACACCACAAAGATGCAGCCATGCAAGCAAGGACTTAACTCACCTGACCGCAGCATGAGCTGCCGTTACTTAATTGCCACTTAAAGGATACGAATGAAAGAATTTCAAACACCAGCTTTCAAAAAAAAAAAAAAAAACACAATCCAAACCCAAAGCAAACCTACCCCAAACATGTAAATGTCAAAATTATTAACTAATTATTTAAATATAAAGTCAACAAATTATTTCACCCTGTGGCAGAACACAGAGACATCCTCTTAAGACTCTGGGTGCCATGATTTGTTTAAGCAATATGGGACAATCATGTTTAATATTAAAAAGATACCAGTGCAACACATCTGATAGCAAAACTGACATTTATACTGTCATTATATGCACGTGTCACTAAATTTAATCTGCATTATCACAAGAAGTGCTCAGATGGTTCAAAGGCAAAAATATAATGTATGTTCAATGTTATTTAGGAATATTAATAAGCTCCTTTATTTTAAGATGTAAAACATTAATAGTAGTTCTGAAGAGGGCTCACTTTTAACCTTTAACAATATTCAAGTGGCTGTAATTTTTATCGGATTGTTTGGATTCTGATTTAGCTCAAGTCCTGAAGCTACAATTAAACTTACAGCTACCTCCTCTTGCTAGGCTTCCTCCAACAGCTGGAATAATCTTTGAAGTCTGCAAAGATACAGAAGAAATGTTATTTACAGCCAGTTTGCACAGTGCAAGCAGAGACAAGTTGTGTTGTGCATTTCCAGGGCTGGTGACAGACCATTTCTCACCAGCACTACAGGAAGTCATCAAAACTATTTTCCCCTCCCCAGGCCCTCTACAGGACCAAGCTAAGAAGCTGGAAATGCTGCAGGGCAGGATTTTAAGTGCCCTGAATGGCCCCAAACCAACTCTCCTTACAGTCAGCATTAAACCTCACCACCACCTCCACTGAAAACAGAAGTGGCCTAACTCAGCCTGTTGATGGCCACCTGCCTGGAAAGCCCAGCACATCTCAGGATGGGATGCTAAACCCATTCAAAAATAAAAAATAACTTTAAAAATCACAGACGCCTTTTAAAGCGGAGCGAAATCCACCCAGACAGTAGGGAAGGAAGGAGGATTTCAGCCCAGAGGAGCCACCCCACGTGTTGCCGCATCTCTCCGACCAGCTCTGCAGCGGAGGGACGGAGCCGTGGACTCCGCGGGAGCGGAGAGGCAGCACCACCGAACCCCCGCGGCAGAGGCTGCGCACGCGTGTCATGATCAAGGCAACGCTCGCTGATGTCAAAGGAAGTTGCGCTCACGCGCTGAAAGCCGTACAATTAGCAGTGTCATCATCCAGGAGAAAGAAATAAAATAGTGTTTTCTCCCAGGCAAAGCCACTGGTGTTTTTCGTTTGTGTTAGCTGGCTGTAAGTGCCTGCAGGGTCCATGCTTTGATTTACTGTGGATGACGGGCAGTACAGGCACAGACACGTTTAGGTATAATTATTATACTAGCCGGGCTCTTGCACCAAGAACAGCAGCAAAATCAACAACAGCTCAATAAGATAATGGAGAATTTTCCAACACAAACCCCTACATCCCTCACATCAAGGTCTGCTCTTGATTCTTCCAAAAAAAAAAAAAAAAAAAAGAGTGAAATCAGGAGGTTTTGAGATCGGGGTAGCCTTGCTACTAATCCCATGGAACACCAATTTCACCCAAAATTACTTTGTATTTTGCAGTTTTCATACGAAGCTAAGCAAAAAACAAGCTAAGAACAGCGTGTCTCTCAAACCACCACATGATGCATATTCTAGTCCAGGACCCAGCAAGTCCTGCCTCCAGCTCCCTGCTCAGCCCACAAGTCCAAGCATTATAGAGAATCTGGTACTTAGGCTCTAGACAACTCACAGAGCAAAGGATACATTAATGGTTATCATCAACCCTTTGAACTGCACTTATAAAAAACCGCCAACAAACCCAGAAGCTGGAAGTCCGTGCAGATCCCAGAGCAGAGGTTTGAACAGCAGTCCAGCAGGGTTTGCTCGGATCCCTCTTCACAGCACTGCCATCTTTTGCATCCTGACAGTACTAACAGTGCCCAAAACTTACTTGCCATTGATACACTCGTCGAGATTTTAACATCACTAGTATGACCTCAGGGTTTGACTCAATGCCTGTTACGATATCTATTATTTTTTCTACTGGGACAAAATGAGGCCTATGCACTTACCTAAATTACATGAGAATTAGGACTGTTTGGGTCTAGATACATAAATTCTCATAGCAAACAAACTAAGAGATACTAACAAGGTATAATTTATATCTGTTTAAGATATTCTCCTTATTTAAGTCTTATTTAAGGACATAAGGATGCACATTGAAGACAGGCTACTCAGTTCCACAGTAGTTTATATTTTCATCCCTTTCATCGTCATACATGAGCAAAATAGCTAAAAGTCTGGGGTGAATGCAAGGTAAAAGAATGTACTGTAAAAGAAAACTGTCTGCACTGGAATTACAGACACCAACGTGTTTCCACTGTAAAAAAAAAAATTAAAAAATATCAGACAGATCCAAATACCTCAACCCCAGTCAACATTTTTGTCATATATTAACAAATCTTCTTCTATGCTGTTGAATATAATAAACTGAAGCAACACATTCCTGATGAAAAGACCAGTTTTATTACATGGCCATGACCTGGACCAGCTTTCAGCCAGCACTGATTAAATGCAAATCCTGATATTCTGCACCACACACCTTCCACATGGTAAAAAAAAATATCAAACACTTCCCATTTGTTGCTGTCATTTAACATAAAAAAATTATATGGATGCTGGATATACGAAGTGTCTCTGAGAACAGCTCACTAGATCACAGATGCATAGAAAACTCAGTGTGTACGGGCTAAGTAGGGTTGAATTAATGAATGTACTGTTGCTTCACATATTGAACATCTGTCACTGAACCGATAATTTGCAAATGCAGAAGCAGGGACTGGGGGATGCACTGGCTGCAGCCACTGACAACTCCCTCCACTGCAGTCTCAAGAAGCTAATCTTGCTCCGTTCAGAGTGCTTGATCCGTGCTCCTGGCAGTGACCGAGGACAGGAGCAACGAGACAGTCAGCACGTGTCCACATTCGGGATTTTATTTCCATTCGTATCTACCCTGATTTCCTTCCCAGGAATGCTGTGCTTGTGAAAGGCACAGAGTGACACCCTAAGAGACTTAACATCTTCTCTGCACTAACAGTCAGTCTGGGTGGCAGCAGAAAAGCAAAAGCTTCCCTAGAGCGTACACCAGGATTCCCAACAAGAAGGGACAACTACTTCTGGATTGAAGCGTTGGCCCGTTGTCACCCATGGCAAAACTCCCACTGAAGTTAGCCCAGCCAGGATTCCACCTCTGTTGTAGTGATTTTGACCCCCTGCCCATTCTGCCTTGGGACTTCCAGCCAGCATAATAAGGGTCTTAATGGTGCCAGCAGCTTTTGTTTTATGAACTGCAGGCAGAAGTCGTGAAACCTTTCACATAAGCAACCAAATACTCATCAGACAGTTCAGAAATTTAAGACAGCGTCGAACTGTAAGGGATTCAAACCTGCATCCAGAACTATGATGTTTTGCATTGGCACACTATGCTAAAACAAACCTTATCCTAACCAACATTCTGTCCTTCAGAAAAACCTGACTGTAAATACAAGTGGTATGAGTGCAGTTGGCATGCGTCAGAAGACATTTGAGAACTCAGCACAGAAATACATCTGTAGTGGAACAGCAGCTACAAACTGCTCCTAACAAGCAACGGCTAAACACCCTAACTCCCTCCTAATTGCTCACTTCATTGTATTTGACAGAATCCATCAACCAGAGTACATCATGTCACAACAGCACAACTCCATAGCAGGAACCATGACAACATAACCTGGTGGAATAGAAGGCCCTTGTGTCAGAAACGGAGCAAGCCAGCAGTTAGGGAAACTGGAGGGGTTATAGCCCATCACTGTCCTGCACACACAGGGTAACAACACCGTAACAACACACAGTTTAGGAAGCATCCTGCGTACCATTGGCACACAGGTACAGAGCGCAGTCATGAAGATGCCAACAGATGCTATGTTAAGAATCAAACTTAGAAAAAAAAAAAAAAAGGAGCAAAACTAAAGAAAAAGACAGTACGATTTGCTGCATCAAGGCAAGTACAGCCAACCTGCTGATTTTCTACAACACTAGCACCACCAAAGGATCAGGCAGAGGGATATCCATAGTTTCCAGCCCTGCAGTACATTGGCTCCTACCTGGCTCTCTCAACAAGACTCCAGTGTTTCTTGAACACAAAGATTACGCCTGTAAGTTCTTTCTCAGCAGCACTCTCCAAAGGCAAGCTGGCTCTGGAAGGATCATTCCTTGTCTCCTCGCATCCACCACCAAGTCCCCCCCAAGCAATAAAAGTAACTTTTTGTTCACTGAAGGATAAGCTCTCTGTATGTCAGCAGGAAGAAAAAAAAAGGCAGCCAAGAACTAGCCAGGCTATTTTGCCTTGTTCTGCTTTCCCAGCTAATGCTTATACCCTCCCCGCAACTGCTCCGGACCAGGGATAAGCCCTCAGCGAAAAATCACAGTCCGGGCAGCGACTAGGAAATGGTGCAGCACTTCTGCTCTGCATTTCTCATAGCTCACCCTCTCCTGATTTTTAATTCCTTTGCTGAGAACTCAAACCAGATTTCATGAAGCAAAGCATTTGGTAAATGAGAGATAAGTTAAAATGCCTGTGCCCGTGGAGAAGACTTTTTTTTTTTTTTTCCTTTCTTTCTGCTGGACAGAGATTGGTTAAGGATCCGCGAAAGCCTGATCAAACGATGCACCTCACTAAGCCTGTCTGACAGCGCTGCAAAGGGAAAGCAAATGAGTAAGAAGGAAAGCATGCATTTCCTCGAGTCTCTTCGTTTTAACCAACCTTGATGCTTTAGTGCCTCTGCCGGGATGCCAGCGCTGACTTCCCTTTATGTCCCATTTACTTGCATTTATTTTAATTGGATCTGGGACTAAGGACACTAGGCAACCCTTAATCCTCCCAACAACAAAGCAAGGGCACGAAGCCACCACGAACAATACCCCCAAAAAAAGGAAAAAGACACCCACTGATGCGTTTCTGGGGGCAGCGCGGCTCTCTTTTCCTCCTGCAAATAATCCAGCGGGGTTCCAAAAGTGGGCAAGAAGAGGCTGGATTATTTCCTTTAATAGCAGAAGTTAGAGCCGGGAGAGCCAGGTTTAACCCCTCCCCAGCCGGAGCAGGTTCCCTCCAAGCACCTCCCCACGCATGCCCCCCCCCACGCATGCCCCATCCCTTGCACACACACACACACACTTACACGGACACACGCCGGCAGACACTCACACACGGTCCGAGTTTCGGGCGTCCCGGGGACGCTGCGGGCGGTCCCAGGGCATCACGGAGGGGCTGGGGACCCTCCTGCTTCTGCCCCGCGGAGCCCGGAGCCACCAGCCCCGGCAGGAGCCTGGGGGGGACACACGGCTGGTCCCCCCCGCTGCCCCCAGCGCCCCCTCCCCGGGGCTGGGCGCTTCACCACCCCCACCCCCCCAACCAGCGTCGATGCCTGCAAATGGGGAGGGCGAGGGGAGCCCTCCGTTCTGAAAACATTGGGGGAAAAAAAAAATAAAATACATAGAGAGATCAAAATACGAACAGGCAGGTCCTCCGGCAACATCCCCCTCTCCCCAAGCCCAAGCAGCTGCAGCCAGTCCCCGGGCTCAGCCAAGAGCAACTGCAGCTGAGGAGCAGCGACAGACACGCACACCCCCTCTTTCCCTCGCCCGATCCCTGCGACAAAAAAAAAAAAAAAAAAAAAAAAAAAAAGGAAAAAAAAAGAAGAAAAAGATCTAAAAAGCAGCGAGGAAAAAAAAAATAAATTGAAAACTGAAAACACAGCTCTTGCCTGCATGCCAGCTAAAACCCGGTGCGAGGCGGGGAGCGAGCCCAGGGGCAGCCGCCCGCCGCTGCACCTTGCTGGGGCAAAGTGGGAGAGCAGACCCGCCGCCGGCAGGGAAGGGAAGGAAAAAGGGAAAAAAAAAAAAGGGAAAAGGGAAAAAAAAAAAGGGAAAAGGGAAAAAAAAAAAGGGAAAAGGGAAAAAAAAAAAGGGAAAAGGGCAGGGGAGCGGGGGGTGACCGTGGGACACGGGCACCGCGCCCGGCCCCGCTCCCCCGGCGGAGCCCCCCACGGCGGAACTTTCCCCGAGTGGCGGCCGCAGCCCCCCCCCACACCGCCCCTCGCCGAGTTTACCCGGCGGAAAGTTTCTCCGCCGTCCCCCTCCGAGCCCCCTCTCCCCAGCCCCAGGCGGGTTTTACGCACCGGCCGGCTCAGCTCCGGGGGCTACCCCGCGGCCTCCCTCGCCGGGTCTCCATGCCTGCCCGGACGCCGCTGGGGGGGACGGGGGGGACGGGGAGCTACGGCGGGAGGGAATGAAGGGGAGAAGGGGAGGGGGAAGAGGGGGCGATCCCCGCCCGGCCGCCGCGCCGAGCACAGCGCAGCCTGCCGGGAGCGCGGCCCGCGCCCGCCTCCCGGCCCGCGGGGAGGGACCCGCCGCCGCCGCCCGCCCCGGCCCCGGCCCCGGCTCCGCCCGCCGCGGGGCTCCCACCGCCCCGGGGCAGCCGCCGAGCCGCTCCCGGCAAGTCTCAGCCTCCCCCTCCCCGGGGAACTCGCCCCTCGCCCAAGGTCACCCGCTGCCGGGAAGGCGCCGGGTGGCCCCCTGCGTCCCCCCCCCCCGCTCCCCTCGGGGGTCACCGCTTCTCTCCTGCCGTCGCGCCGCCGGAGGAAGGCGCTGGCCGGGCGGGTATGCCGGTTCTGTGCTCGCCGCCTGCTTTGCCCGGCTCTGCCCGGCTTTCCCGGAGCCCTGAGCGGTGCGGTGGGAGGTGGAGGCGGCTGGGGGAGCCGGGTAAACCCCCCCCCCCAGCCCGGGGTGAGCGCCTTCGGAGCAGCGGGGTGGGCTCCTGGGAACCGGCGCCGGCGGCACTTGCCTGTAAGAGGAGTTGTGCTGCTGAGGGGTAGGTCTGCGAGGGTCTCTGACACTCCGCTAAACAGCTACACCTGCCCGAAGAGCTGCTCCCTTTGGCTTTCCTAGCGGGGAAATACATTTCGTGCCTTCCGCACCTTTGAATTGATGTCCAAGTTCCCGTCCTGCCTGTTTTAATAGGATGATGTGATGAGGCACTTGTTTGATCTTTCTTTCGGTTCCTTCTCTAGCGGGGGAGCCCAGGCCCCTGCCCGACCAGCTATCTCATTCGAGAAAGAGAGAAATCACTTTCACATCCCTTTTCCTTTTTTTTTTTTCAAACAGTGGCTACCTTCAGCTATTCCTTCCTCTCCGAGAGCTTTGAAGTGCTGCTAATTTTGTTTGTTTTCTAGTCTGCTGCTCTTTCACTTAGTCCATGCCTTCCACTTGGTTGCAGGTCACAAATGCTAAACCAAAGTACAGGTAAGAAGGTCCCCGTGAGGACCAGCAGCGCAGTGCCCTTCACCAGCTCCATAAAACACTCACATGCCCCGGTCAATCTGCTGCTGTAATTTAGTGTGAAGGTGAAAAAACAAGTGAGCAAACAAAACCAACCAGCAACTCCACGCTAATCACAGGGACCAGGCTAATAATCACAAAGCAGGAGGACGTGGTCTGCGCTGTGGAAAACGAGAAGGAAAATAAACACAAAAACTGCTTGTAAAATTTACCAGCTGAAATTGGAAGTTCTGCAATGGAAGCGTGTAACAAATACCAGCTTTGTCTAAAATCTACAACAGAGTTAATGATTTTATACCCACCACCTGGTTGCGTTGGTCATGGAAGGTGATCTTGTGCAAGTCACCTTTCCTAACAGGTTGTTATCAATTGCATTAAAAAGCTATCTAGAAGTCACAAGAAAAGATCAGAGCCTTACTGTGTCACTCACTAAATAAACACAGCGAGGAGATGTCCTATTCCAAAAAGCTCATAATCCGCATCGACAAGACAAATTTAGAGTGGGAGGAAAGTGTATTATGCTGCAGATGGTACTGAGAAAGAAACCAATTTGCCCAAGGTCATGTAGGAAGTCTGTGGCAGAGCCAAGAACTAAACACAACTCTCCTGAAACCCAGTCTAAAAATAGTGCTTGATAATTGCACATAAACTCCAGAAAACACACATTACACAGATAATCATCTTTTGACCAGTATTTCGGAGGTACTGGGCTCCATTTCATTATAATTTTCAACTGCACTGATAACTGAACGGTCACTTTCTAAATTTAAACCACATTATTTGAAAGTCCTCTGTCCAGAAATTCATATAGTGGAACAAAAGGCACTAACAGATAGCATCTGGGCCAACGCAGATGCCTTCTGAGTGTGTCTGCTCCTGCTACCCGCTTCCCAAGGGGAACCAGAAGGGTGTCCAAATCTGTACCTTTGTCTTGGGAGGGGGAGATCCTGCTCCTCATACTGTTCTCCTGAGGCTTCAAGGAGCCACGTTGTCCATACCCATCCATACTCACATTCTGCCTGGTAGCAGTACCCTGGATTTGATCCCATATTCCACCATGCCCTGTTTAGCCCCATTAAAGTATTCTCTGGAATACAGCTTTCGCTTGCTTTTATGGCAAACCTGTCTCAGGTCTCAGAAGGTGCCTTCCCTGTGTCCTCGTCCTATTCCGGCTCCCTCTTACTGGTTTTCTTAACCAATGCCCAGGCGTTTCTTGCGATGCAAAACCCACACAACTGGAAAACAACAGTAACATCACGTTGCACCCTTCAGGCACCCTTACTTGTCACTTAGGGAAGCTATTTACACATACATTTAGTGAATGTTACAATGTATAAATGCTAATGAGTATTAGTAGAAGTAGTTAATGCAGTTTTCCTTATTAATCAATCCTACCAGCATGGTAATGATTTCTTTTGTTCATCTGGAGCTTCCTCCAGCAGGGAGTGAGCTCTGTTGATTAGCAAGACCATTTTGCATGTATATAACGGTTTTGTTCATCTGTAACAATCTCATTATCGTATTTTTTTTCTCAAGGAGGTGAGCAGTTCCCAACTTATGCTTAAGGAGTAACTAGGGCAGAAGGAATCACGTTCTCTCCCATACCACCATTTTACAGTCTTGTATCTGTCAGGTTCAGTAGAATTTACACCACTGTGAAAGAGGAGCGGGAGCGGGATGGCTGAGATGCCCCAAATCAGGTAACAAGTCAGGGATGGCCAGGAGCAAAGCTCCTAGCTTCACACCTCAGAATAATTTGCTATTTTGCAGCAGGTCTTTGAAGGTAAACAGCTTCAAATGACTATTGGAAAGACAGTAACGTAACTATCGTGTCTGATTAATAATGTCATCATGCTCTACAGATACAGACCGGGAAACAGCTTTTAGGTTCCTGCATCCTGAGTAGCGAGAAGAATTTCTCCTCATTTTCCTGCCAAGATGATCAGATTCAGGAAGATGTGAGTAAACCACTGCGACAACAGAGTATTTCACTTTAACTCAGTAATTTACATTGTAATGATCATAAATAATTCAGCTAGTATAAATAAAAATAAATCCAAGCAGAAAGAAAAGGTTTTCCTAAAGCTTCAATGTTCAGAAGACAGGAAGACAGGTTTTAGACCTGATGTTAACTGAACCAGTAGTGAGCTATTGAAGCTGAATCTCGGCACACTACCATAAATTATGAAACATTGACATTTCACTTTGAATTAATGCAAAGGGCTATTTATACACTGTTTTAGAGACAGTTGCCTGGGCAAATTAATACACTTTTTTCCTTCACTAGGCCAAATGTTAGCCACACTGCTATTTTTCAAAGTATCCAACTATTTGCATATTGAAAATGTTTTAATAAAAACTGTCCCCCAGGGCTGCTGTGTGAGTTACTTTGAAAAGGTAATCAGTCATCATTCACTGGCTCCTCGATCCAAAATCCAACTTCCTTCAAAATACCGCCGATGATTTTCAGTGTGAGAGGTTGCTCGTTATCAGGGAATTGCTTTCTGTTTGTAGGACCACAAGCCACCAACATGGGAAAAGGCGTTCCATGGGCTACGATTGCCTTTCTGTGCTTGCTACCAATAAAAGGTCTGGATAGCAGATAGCAGTGGAAGACCTAGACATGAGCATGTAACAAAAATATTCACTATACTTGCCTGAAATTTGAACTTTGGATGTGAGTACGTTGCGAAACATCAGTTTATTGCTCATATTGGCAATGCTTTTGTCTTTTTTTTTTTTTAAAGGGGGAAAATTATAACACTCCAAAGTGACTTTTTATGAGACTACTTTTTACAGATCAGTGGTTTATGTGTTTTTTCAGTAAAGCATTGGTTAAGAATGTGCTCAAATACTGAATGGTTTGACTTAGAAACAGTGCTTAAGTGCTTCACTGAACTGGGCTTTAAAATAATTAAAATAATTACTTGAAAAGTCATCCGAATGATACAAAAATCACTAATCACTTTTAGCAAACTCCATGAGTTTCGGGTCCATCATTATGAACAAGATACTCTGGTATCTCCTGCTCAGAGCCTTTTCTTTATCTCAGAGATAAAATCTCCCGAATCAGAAGTGCCTCAAGACTGATGTGAACAAGTCCCATATCCCTCAAGTAGTTTTCTGACTATCTGACTCCCGGTAGAGAGGGAGCCTCCTGGTCATACCAAGGACTTCTGTAAAAATTTCTTGCAGCTTTTTTGTCTCTTCTCACTTCTCATGGCAGTGGGTAACACTAGCAAAGTGTTAAGAAAGTTAACAAGTAGTGACAGTGCTCATAGACTTCTTCAGAAACATGATGTGGCAGCACAAGACAGCTCAATGGTGACGACACCAGAAATTTGCTTCGAGGCCATTCTTCGTGTTTCCTCAAAAAACGATTCCTACACAAATGTTATTCAAGGGCTTTGTGTGGCACTGCTCTGCAGAAGGGTCAGCAACAGAGGGGGTTGCAGCCTGCAGGTGCTACTGCAGGAATAATTAAAGGGATAGGTGCGGCACATAGCTTATCGCTCCTTAGTGGTGCTGTTCAACAAGAAAGATCTCCTGTTAATGCAGGAGACATTGCAACGGGGTTTTACCACATCTCTCCATCTTGTTTAGAGACTGCAGGGAGATCACACATCAAAAAATCCATTCTGACAGTGCATATTGAAGTATTTCTCTTCTATTATGCCGGATTATGCCTTGCAGCACAAAACTATTAGCATTTCTAGCAGCCGAACGTCAGAGGTTTGACTTACTTAAACTCACAGAGTGAGGTCATCCAGCGTAGAAGGGAACCATTCGAGCTGGTGCGTCTGCAATTTCCACCATTTGAATGATACAGTAATATTTGTGAAGGACTGGGTAAGCTTTGATTGTTTAACTTTGATTATTTAAGTTTGCTTTTCTCTTTGCTCTGTGTCACTCATCCCAGCCATAGCCCAGTCTCGCTCGAGCCTGGCTGCGTGTAGCACTGGCTCCAAGAGCAGCGGATCAAAATCCACAGCCTCCCTTCGCAGGGAACAGACCTGCCAGTCAAAGAGGGTTGCGGTGTCATCAATGAGCTGGAGGCAAATCACGGGAGGTGATGCTGGAACCTCCATCAGGGTAATAGGCTGCATTTGATGGCTTGATCTAACATATCAAATCCTGCTCACAGAAAATTGAGAGCAGGGTTTTGTGGCTTTTTTTAAAACTTTATTTCATTGAAACAGATCTGAGAGAGGAAGGAAGTGCTGTGTGGAGCCAGAAGTTTCCCATTCGTCTCAGTTCTGCCAGTGAGTTTCTAGGTAGCTCTTGACCTCTACCTTAACCTCCTTGAGTTTGATTTCCCGTTTTGAAAAAATAAAGAGAGAGTCACCGGGGATCATAAGACAAAAAAAAGATGATCTTTTTGTGAATTTACAGGTTGAATTGCAGTTTGATTCCCTGTTCTGCTATCTGTATCTTGTAAGACTTTAGAGAAATCATGGGTTATCTCTGTGCCTCGGTTTTTCTGTCTGTGATACAAAACCAGAAACCATTTTGGTCTGTCTCCTTTTTTTAGACAAATAAACCTGCTTATTGTTATGTATTTACAGTGATCTACCTTCTAGAGGTCTGACTTCGACTGAGGTCCTTTAATTTTAATAACAGTGTGCGATAAATACTTCTGAGATTTCTCCTTGGAGTACTCTGAGGTCAGTGGAAAGATACTGCAGAAAAAGTACATTATGTTAGTTAATACACAAGAAAGAATAAAATGAAAGCAACTTGATTTTATAAAAATCGCGAAAGGTCCTGCAACCAGACAGTAGAAAGCCCCAAGGATTCAGGATACCGTGCAGCGTAAGGGAGGGACTGATCTTACCCACAATAGTTTTGTATAGCTTTTTCTGTTCATTGCACCAAACCCCAACTCCAGTAAACGTTTAAACATGTGCTTAACTTGATAGACATGAGTGGCTTTTTGACTTCAGTTTTAATGCACATTTAAGCTTAGGCATGGCTGTTTGTGGGGTGGGGATTTAGTATGGGATTCCCTGGTCCTTTACACACATGATTTCATTAGGTGTTGTCTGTTTCTGTAGCACTGCCTTAGGGCATGAGCCAAGCCCAGCTGAAGTCAGGGGGAATCTCTACAGATTTTGATGGCAGTTGGACTGGACCCTTTATAGGAAACTAAAACAGATTTTGTGGAACATAAAAGCCAAAAAAAAATCCTCCTAAATTTGTGGGGATGAAATACTCATTTCCTGTTTTAGGACTAGAGTCTTTATAAATCAAGCTTCTAACCAGAGCAAAATTTTACCAGCTGTACTATAAACCACTGAAAATAAGGGGAAAGTATAACATACTCTTAGCAAACCCTTAGTTTTAACTGAGCAGAAGGCATTGCTTGGCTGTGCATAACAGTTCAGCAGGAGATAATGATCGTGTTTATTTGGGTTCACAGGTTCTCTTGCTGTTGTATGCTTTCATGGTACCTGTTTAAAAAAAAAAAAGTCTATAAAGAATATATTTACAAATGCCAGCTTATCTGTAGTTCCGTGCCATAGCTGTCATCTCACATGAGGTGAGATGACTTTCGGTTGCCATGCCAAGCCGTCCTAGCTTAACTTGTATCACAGCTCCAGTTTCTGCTGTTGGCATCAGCTTGCAATAGAGTTACAGGATTAAAAACCTGTCATTCCTGAAAGCCTTCTTGGTAATGAGCAGAGTCTGAGACGTGGATTTGGGTCCTATTTGATTGCATTGTTACTCTCCCTCTTTTGGTGGCCACATTAATGATAGGTTGGCAGGTGCAATTTGTACTTCCAGTGCTGGCTTTGCATGCTGCCGTCTGCCCTCTGCTTCCAGCTGAATCATTCCCTAACCACAATCCCTGGTGCTTGCACTCATTGAGATAACAAATAGAAATGATGGAAAGCAAGGAGAAAAGAGAGGATAAAAGAGAGAGGGGAAAAGGAAAAAACTATTTGCTGGTCAGATAAGAACACCCAATATGCCAGTGGTAGATGACTTCAGTAAAGACAGGTAAGAATAATCAACTGTCTAATAGGACATAAAGAGGAAACTAGAGACTGTAAAGGGTGAAAGAACAGCTGAAATGAAAGGATAAAATGTGATAAAAGTCAATCAAGACAAGTATAGAATTGTCAGCTTGGGGTGTCATTGTGTTTTGAGTGCTGGTGCCTGCTGCTTCAGAGCTCCTCAAAGTACCAACTGGACCTGAGAAGTCAGAAGATCCAGCTTTGGAGGGCCTCCATTTTTTACTGATACACTTTTCCCAGTTTTCCGGAGATAGCTGCAAAGGTACTGTCCCTACCAATTACACATCCAGAAGGGCAGCCTCTCTCTTGGGATTAAAGGAAGATCCAAAGGAAGAGCAAGGGCTGAAGATGTTTAAAAATGCCTAATTACAGGTGCTGCAAGTTTTGGAGGGCAATTTGCAACAACTAGAAAGGGATCTGGTTAACTGTCGGCTGTTCAATACCTGCTGAAAATCAGGAAGCTCTATTATTTCCTTCCATCTGGGAAACTGAATCATGGTTGCAACTCTTATCCTGGGGCCATGAGGGCAGAAATGGATTCTCTGGTTTCTATTAAGATGCAAATTGAGATCTTTTCCACTTTAGAGAAGTGATGGTATCTCTTTGTAGAGTGAATTCATTGGTATCTAGTAAGTCTGTTTCAATCTTTTTCTTCTTTCTTGCAACATATTTTTCTAAGTCTTACAGGAATTTAATATCTTTGAGATCCCTATCCTTCTAAACACAGATTCAGAAGTTTTGGGAGCAGACTGACTGACAGAGGCAGTCAGATGCAGTGGGACTGAACAAGGCATTTCCTCAGCAAACCAAGCTGTAAACAGAGAAAGCTCGAAGGGAGCACTGCATTGAGACCTGAACTAGGGAGACCCTCAGTGGGTTTGATATTTGTGATTTACAATGTTTGATATTTGTGATTTATAATGAAAATAAGGCCCTTGACTGAAGTAATTTTGCTTTCAGTCCTAAGTCAGTGGTGAAACTGCTGTGATCTTCAGTCAGACCAAGCTTTTGTCTCTTAATTCCCATAGAAAAGGACTTCCTATCACAGAGCACCTGGCCAAACCTATATTAAATGCAACGTTACAAGAGGCTCTGCATCACAAACCGCACAAAACAGCAGCTCATCCCTTTCCCCCCACGGAAATATGCCTCACCCAGCCATCCCTCTACAGACAACACAAACCAAGACTTTCATCCCACCCAGCAGAGTTCCCATCTACCTCACCAGCACCTTTTCAGATAAAAAGTTGTTTCAACCTGAACAGGTTGTGTGATGAGATTATAGCTATTTCTGTCTGATGGAAGAGGTAGCAACCCATGGGAAAGGCATCCCCTGAAAGTAGCACCAGCTTCTGGGTTATATTTAGGAGGCTACCTTACAAAATAACCCAGTAATCTCAATTAAAGAGTGTGTTTTCATGCAAACAGAAATCCTATTCCTAGTAGCAAAATTTCAAGCCTTTTTAATGTCATTGTTACACTCTGCTGTTGCTCCATATATTCCACAGGGCTTCTGGCACCATTAGGGTGTGTGACATGCATACAATAAGGTTGTCAGGCTACTCTTCTTTCATGTATGTCAATTAGCTGCTGGGATTAGCTACACTAGATAGAAGCGGCAAGGACAAATGGACAGAACCAGCTTAAGGCAAGCTTAGGACAACAGGAGGGAAGAGGAGAGGAGAGAAA
Organism: Buteo buteo; assembly: GCF_964188355.1. Taxonomy (NCBI): domain Eukaryota; kingdom Metazoa; phylum Chordata; class Aves; order Accipitriformes; family Accipitridae; genus Buteo; species Buteo buteo. Next base: position 19,792,260 of record NC_134188.1, read on the forward strand.
TGGAGATTTAAGAGACACACTTAGGAGAGAACTGGAGAAAATGAGAAAGAAAAGAGCTTGAGGAACACAGGCTGGGGCTGCGTGGGGAATGATGCTTCTATGAGAGACATGTTAAAAGGCTAAACCAATGTAAAACCTGAGAGGAGTGGTTGGAGCACTTGAGACATGGCCTGCAAGAGCCCAGCAGGTGGTTAGGAAAGCTGGAGGCTATTTGCAGGGAGGTGTGCATCCTAAAGATCGGTAATGCAGCATTGTGAGACAGAGAAGGCATGACAGATTTTACCGGAGTCCCAAGGCAAAAGCTGAGGCTGTGACCCTCTGGACTGCAGGATTCATCGTACTGTTAAGGTTGTCTTCATCATCTGAAAAACAGGAGCTTATTGCCATTTCATCTGCTACTTGAGGGGCTTGAACACAGCAAGGAAATCTCCTGAACTAAACTATTACAAAGTTGAAAAAGACATCTATGTATGTTTCAGCAACCATAAGTTTCATAGGAAAATTCCTGGATTGATCTTCATTGGAGATCAATCATTTGATAAAGTGAAGTGCCACGCTTCATTTATGCATTGCGGCAAGAACGGGGGAGTTGCTAGACTGGACCCGATCAGACACCGGTGGGATTCAGCAGCCTGGCTCTGAGTGCGTCTGCCTCCTGATGTTTTGCAGAGAGAGGCAAGAAATGCCCTAATAGATGATGAGGGAATAACTTGCGGACAGAAAGTTTCTTCTGGATAACTCCAGACAGTCATTGATTGGCTTCTGCCCTGAGGCATTACAGTTTATATCCCTAATATCTTTTTATATTGCCTAATAAAACTGTTGGCTGTTGCCATTACATGGGTAATGGACATTTATATAAAACTCTTTATGAGCTGTAGATGGAGATCATCCTCTTCACCACACACATGGAGCCACCTCTGGAGTAAAATGCAGTAGCTGTTTAATAGCCTGGCACTACTAATAAACCTCTGTTACATTGAAAAGGAAGAATGACTCCTCATCAAGTTGAAACTGCATGAGAAATTTAGAAAACCAGATTTTCCTTCTCCCACAAGAGGTTAGACCAACACAGGGCCTTTCTGTGCTTCCTGGAAGTCATTAACTCCACGCAGGTTGGGTTTCTGTTGTATATTGCCTTTAGAAAGAGAGAAAACCATGGCATTTCAAGTGTGCCGTGGAGGAGTTCCTCCCCAAGGGTCATCTGCTGCGGTTTGAGAGGGACAGCAGATTTCAGCATCCACTGAATTAATCCAGACATGTTTCTTCAGTGAGATTTGATGTAGAAAAAAATGCCTGCTTGAACACATTTGCCTTTAGTCATTTATTACTTCGTACTCTTCATCACTTGAAATAATTTTCTGTGTTTTTCTTTTAATTTTTTTTTTTGCAGACTACAAGAAATTATTCCTCTAGGAATGAAGAAAAGTAATTGTTGAAACTAAAAGTGATAACTAATTGCCATTTCCTTTCACAGAACCATTGTTCAAAAGACAGAGTGCAATATAACTACAGACGCTATGAAGTCCTCGGTCTTGTCAAGGGAAAGGACTGTCTGAAAGAGATGTAAATAGCTAAAAAGTGAAAAAAAGCAATTCAGGAAATATTTGGCAAGAGTCTACATAACATTTCAAGACTGTGAGAAGAGAACAATCTCTAGTTTGTTTGGTTTACACAATATATAACATTTGATGCAGAAATCTGTTTCAAAAAGAAACTGATTTTTTTTTTCCTCTCATTGCTTTTGTATACTTAATAGTATCCAGCACTCATATAAAGATTTCTATTTTTAAAAGATGAGAATTAGTTAAAAGCAAATTAAAAAATTAATCTCCACAATCTCCCAACAATAAGTATTCCCTTCCTATGGCATTTGGGGAAACTGGGAACAGAGCTTAAGTGGATTGCTGAGGGCTTCCTGTACCTGAGCCTGTGTTAGAACAGCGGAGTCCTTGTCTCATGGGTTTTCCTCCTAAAAAGGTGGAGGGGGGTTGTACCCATACCATTAATTTCCCTGTCTTCCTTAAATACATGCCATCATTATAACATATCTTACCCATTTGAGGTAATCAGATATAAAACATTAACTTTTGCAGAGGTGTTAGAGCTTCACCGAAGAGCACTCACAGATATTACAGAGTAACATCAAAATTAACATGGAAGCAATTTAGTCCTTCAGTTTAAATGCCTTCAGCAAAGGATTAAGAATTTCCCATCACCACTCAAGCACTTCCTTACATACTCCCTGCTTATCGTGCTCCCCTTACTGTGCTAGTCACCTTTTTAACATAAAAGTGAAGCTGGGAATCTTTCCTTTGGTTCCTGATAGTTTCATCATTCGATTCAAAACAGCAAGTGCCAGTGTTTTTATCAATGCACGGCTTATGCTTTTCTCTAGATATTACCTATAATATCCAGATGACTTAATGTTTGTGAAGCTTCCCACCCTCCAGGGCAAAGACTGGAAATAAATGCTGATATGAGAAGGATTATGGAATGGGGAAGGCAGCGTTCATTAATACGCTCCAATCAAGCCTGATGAGAAAACCTTGCATATCGATGCTGTGGATTAGCAATGAAATAGGATAAAACAAACATTTTCCTGCTGGTAGAGGTGATAGTGCTGAAAAGCTGAGGGCATTTTGGCTTGTAGCAAATAAGCTCCTCTCCTCTTGCAGTGCGCCAGGTGAAAGGAAGTTTTCTACTGACAGATTACAAGAGATACTGTAGGTGGAGGTCACCAGCAAATGTAACCATCAACACATTTCAGCCAGAGAGGCAATCAACACAAGCATGGTGCATGCACCCATGCCCCTTTAGATACCAGAACATGCATTTGCTGACTTCTTGTAGGTGACATTTCGTGTGACATGTTGATCCAATTTGCCTGGACCCTTTTTAATAACCCACTGCTAGGTCTTTTATTTTTTAAGCAGTACTGCTTGTGTGGTGAATTTGTGACGTGCGAGAAAGTTACATTTGCTTGGAGCGTCTTGCTGGTGGGAAGAAGGGAAAACGAATTAGCTGAAGTGAACATCAGATGCCAGGGTGCCCTGGGCTGGAAGGTAGGAGCACTCTGGGTTCACAGGGACTCAGAGTACATACTAAAGCCTGGTTTTGGAGACATAACAAGAGTCTTTTGTTTTTTTCTCCAGGGAGCCCTTTAGATTAGATTAGCACAGGTGGTGGAAGCGCACAGACTGGGAGCACTGAGATGGCAAGTGTGTCAGGGAGAGATAGAGACTGGATTGGGACGAATAAAGGGGAAGGTGCAGTCAGGAGCACAATCCTGCATGGCACAAGAGAGGAGCTGGAGGGACACCATGGCAGGAAGGGAGTGGGAGAGGGAATGGATGCAGGAAAGCTGGAGCCCACCTCAAGGAGAAGGCAACCATACAGGAGAGGAAACAAGGTTTAGTCAGTGCTTGGACAGCCATGTTAATGGGGAGGAGCCCTGTCACCTTACTGCGTGAAGAGGACATCATCTACATCTTGTTGTGGTTTAAACCCAGCCGGTAACAAAGCACCACAAAGCCACTCGCTCACTCCTCCCTGCCTGCGGCCATGGTGGGATGAGAAGGAGAAAACATAAAGAAACACTTGTGGGTCGAGACAAGGACAGGGAGGGATCACTCACCAATTACGGTCACGGGCAAAAGACAGGCTCAACTTAGGGAAAAAACAAAATCAATTTAATTTACTGCAAATCAAATCAAAACAAGACTAATAAGAAGTAAAACCAAATCTGAGAACACCTTCTGCCCAACCCTCCCTCCTTCCCACCTCAACTCCACTCCCAAATTCTCCACCTCCTCCCCCCAGCGTCGTAGGAGGACGGGGAATGGGGGTTGGGGTCGGTTCCTCACCCCTTGTCTCTGCCGCTCCTTCCTCCTCAGGGGGAGGACTCCTCATGCTTCCCCTGCTCCACTGTGGGGTCCCTCCCATGGGAGACAGTCCTTCACGAACTTCTCCAGCGTGGGTCCCTTCCCTGGGCTGCAGTTCTTCAGGCACAGCCTGCTCCAGCGTGTGCTTCCCCCTGGAGTCCCGGCCATCCTGGGGGGCATCCACCCCCCTGCTCTGGCGTGGGCTCCTCTCTCCCCGGGCTGTGCTTGTAGAGATTGTTGAAGCAAGAGTGAGGGGATCTGTATGTGGATACTTCTTTCCCATTTGTCCCTCCCCAGGTGCTGGCCCAAGCTGCACTATGTCTCTCACAAAGTCAGACGTACTTCCTTCGCAGCAGTGCCGACACCAACGCGCGGTACTCGTTTCTCCCCAGAATCATCAGCCTCCAGTCTGGCACTGGGCTTCAGTGCGGAGCACGTGGCATCCCTCCCTCGACACTGGCTGGTGAGGTCAGCTGGAGGAATACTTCTCTGTCAGGCTGGGCTGTCTCCAGGCTATTAAACTTTTTAAAACTTTTTATAAACTGGGAGGCTGCCGCTAAACTGCCTGCTGGCCTTCGGGCCATGCTAACATCTGATCCATGGCTAGGAGAAGGTACTTGGCCTCAGTTGAGTGATGTCAGAGACTCTCTGACAAGTTAGCAGTGTAAAGGACTGAGTTCCAGCACTTGGGAACATTCCTGGCGCTGTTTGTAAGCAGAAGTGTATATAAGTTTATAAGCATATGTGTAAGCATACTCTCTAACTACTGTTTCCCCACAAACCCTGTCATTTTTCAATGATCCTTCATTTATTCAATTCAGATAGAAGCTGGTTCCTTTGATTTACATTTTTTACACTTTTTCATGCTCCTGCATATTTTAAATCTGGAAAGAATGTTTGTGATCTTCCAGTCTGATTGCCCACGTAACACTGCATTTCCCCGTCAGTCGACAAAAGTGATAGTTAAATGGTTAAGACGTTCCCTTTATAAGCAAACAACCTGTTCTTTTGGCGCTTTTTGGTGCACTTGGAAATGTTCACTGATAGATTTAAATTAGCAGGATACCACTTTGAATGCAAGTATACCAGCTTTTAGCCTGCTTTCATTTTGAAACAGGGCTTCTGTGCTCATATTCTCTGTGCATCTATCTGCCACTCTTCCCCAGGGTTTTTTTGGCTTGTGCAATTTCAATCACATTTAGCAATGGTCCCAAGGAGATTATTTTTTGACAAGTTCTAATATAACAGAGGGTAGATTGATGAGAGAGACACTGCTAGTATCCCCAGGATAAGGGCCACAACATGAACTCAAGTGTTATTAAGGCATCAGAGAGTAGAGCTGCAAGGTACAGATCCATAGGAGACCAGGCTTCCCCAGTTACACTGCCTGCTGGTAAGCCTGTTGTGTGTTTTGTCCATATTTACCAACCTGACCATAATGTAGATCTCCTGGATATTCTCCAGTATTATTTTCAAATTCACTTCCAACGGGAGTCCTGGATGAGTGGGATTCCTGCTTTTCACACTCCTCTGCCAATCTGAAGGTATTCCTGGATCTGATCCCAACAGGCCTTTTGCTTTGAAAACTGAGTATGATCTGAATATAGAACTAGCATCAATCGGCTATGAAAGCTCAAAACTTCGTTTTTCATGCGAATGAGTAAGAATCTTTTGGCAATTTTCAGCCTGAATGTCTATTCGGTTTATGGATCACAGCAGAAGCAAAAAAGGGAAGTTAAAAAAATATTTTTGGAGTTGAATTAGAAATGGAAAAGATGTTCCAGAAATCACCTCTGTATCACTCATGGTCTCTGGTGCTGGCACACTGTGCCTCGGTACTTGCTGCTGGGTTTTTGAACAAAAGCTGTAAACTGGAAAAATAAACCAGGCTGCAGCTCCAATTCTGTGGTGTCTATGCACTGAACTGGATCCTAGCAAGATGGAACAGTCTTCTCCTGTAGCAAGTGGCAGAATATGAAGCAGCTGGTAGCAACAACAACAACAAAAAAAAAGGCAGGAAAAAAATAGCAAAAAAAAGGAGAAGAAATTAGAAAAACCTCATACAGACACTAGTGAATCATTCCCGCAGGCTTTCTGCTTGCCCGGTATCCTTCCTGAGTGCCAAGACCAAGGAAAATCGCACCACTTTATTAAGGTAAACTGCTTTCCAAAGGCAAGCCTGGCATCTGCACGCTCCATTTGAGGAAGGATGTTGCAGCCTTAACCCACCATGAAGGTGCCCAGATGATGGCATGAGTTTTTTTGGATCAGCAGCACTGCCAGAGTAATAGCAGGCAGTTTACTGTCCATCCCAGCCCCACTCTGATGACAAGTGGCCTACTGTTAGATTAACCCTGCTGCGGTCACCCTGCTGTTAGATTGACAAGAGAGCCCCAGCACGCAGGAAAGCCTTGTCCCACGGATCTGCTTTCTTGCTGTGTATGTGTGCAGCAGACACTGGGCACGTTCACCCAGATGATGCTTCACTTCGAGCTGTACCCGCAAGGTTCGTAGTTGGCACACAGAGAGGCACTTGTGGGCTTTCCAGAGCTATTTCACCCAGTTTGGGGCTAAAAAGAGGATAAGGATTCATCTGGTAACAGCAACTTAGGGTGGGCTGCCCTGCCGTGGGATTGCTCTGGGAGGTGCGGGCAATGTTGCTGTAAATCAGCTGCATCCAGGAGAAGGAAAAGTCTGGTTAGAAACTGGATCTGGGACCATATGCTTGCTATGTCAGGCAAATGTACAGGAGACAGGCTGAACTCAAACCAGGTCAGAAGAGAACCTAGGTTGAATTTTTGGCCTTTTAGCTTAGAGGAAGTATCTCGAATGGGAAACGACAGAAGTTCATCATCTGGTTGGTGCTGGGATCAGGATTGCTTAGGAAAAACTCATTCTTACAGGTGCTATCTCTGAGGGCCCTCACGTGGTTGCAAGTGCCAAAAGCACAAATCCTGGTAACTTCAGAAGGCGTTCAGTGGGTCAGCTCAGATGGGGACGGTTAACACTTGGTTAACTAAGTGGGTGGGTTATACCACCCCTCTTTGGAGTCACCGGTATTTGTTGACTTGCTCCAGCTGCTTTATGTAAGCAATGATGTAAAGCCTACTTAAGCAGCGCCTCCAGAAGATACTCCTTTTATGAAAGGCATCATGGCTGGTTAAAAAGGATGCGTCTGTGCTGTTTAAGAAATGTTTATGCTGCTTGTATGCAATGGTGATTGCAATAGAGTTCCAATATGATGAGATTCCCCACACAAAATAAATGCTGAGAAAATTAAGTTCAGATTTTGGGACATGCATTGTCAACAAATGCTACTCCAGACACCAGAAATAAGTCCTGATGAAGATTGCCTATACACTAAAATGAGTATAGAGTGAAAGAAATAGATTTCCCTTTGATACAACTGTAGTTTGCTGGTAAATAGATTCTCAGTTTCTGCAACTCAGTAGCTAATTATCCTGAAAAATCATGATTCTTTAAGAGTATAAATATCTTTAAACAGCAATTAAAAAATAATTATAACTCAAAAGCAATCCATGGGTTTGAGAAAAAGAGAGGCATCCTAGCTGGTAGACTACATGCTGCAAATTCAGGAAAAATTTGTGTTTCAGATTTTGTGATAGCTTTTTTAGTACTAATTTTGTCTGCTGCTATGGATTACCTCTTCAATGCCTCTTGATCATGTCTAAGTGACCCACACCAGCTGAAAGGCTCTTGCTGTACCCCTGACCTTTGCGGAATGCTGGGAAGCACAGTCTGGTTTCTGGGATTCACACTTGTATTTTGGGTTGCAGCCGTTCCAGTGGGTTTTATCTATATCAGTGTTTTTGAGGAAAGGTTTGTTTTTTTTTTTAAAAAAGCATGTTTTTTCTGCCTGTCAGATCTACTGAATTATTTTTTTAAGAGCTAGACAGGCTTGAAATTAAAGCAACAAGCAATGTGTTAGCAGGATTAACTGCTTAATTATGAAATTGGTAGCAAGAAGAAGAAACCCATGGAAGGCAGCCCTTGATTATGCTTAAACCCAGGCTCCTCCTCAGCTATTTTAGTGTCTCAGCTAGGCACTAAGCTAGGAAGCTGCAATAGCATTGAATTGTGTCCACCAGTGATCTGACTTTGTTTAGGAGACCTGAAGCTCCATTTGCCTGCTTCCTTTATTAAAGATAGATTCTTCTTCGCATTTGCTACCTATCTTTCTCCTAACTTCTGCTGGTTGTTCTAAATAGGAATATAATATTAAAATTTATACCAAATATGATTGTGATGACTCACAGTTTTCTAGGACTGTGATTCCCTGCTGTGTACTATTTTCTTGTAGTTGAATTAGAAAATACAGATATAGCAAGCTGGATCTCCTCTCTGCTCTCAAGGTGTTTCTCCAAATTTACTGCTCAGTTATATTGCACAATTGCTTAAATTTTTGCCATACCTTGTAAACCCCACTACAGTTTCGCATTACAAAGAATTTGGCCTCAAATATTCCTCCCCGCTTACACAGGGTATCTTTTGCCTCCCCAGGCTGTGGTGTGCTGCGTCTCCTCCTGCTGACAGAGCTGTTGTGGGTTTGTCCTGTCAACTGCTTCAGGAAACTGGATTTCTTTGCCTGTGCAACACCTTGCATTGTGAAACCACATCCTTACATGTTATAAAAGGTAACCCTTTTTCAGCCTTTTCTAATTGCTTTTTGCATTTCTGTGATGTTCTGAGAATCAAGTGAGGAAAAGATGGACTAGGTTATACAACTTGCATGTAGATACAGAGCTAATTTGAAGTGCAGGTAGGTACATAAGCTCAAAGTCTAAAAATGTCTCACATTCTCAAAACTTGCATGCAATGCTTGATTTATTTTTGGAGTGGGGTGACCAATACTCAAGATCAGTATGACATGCCTCATAGAGCCACATATGTGAAAAATGAGGGGGATTCAAGTCCTGCAGAGAACTATGATGGTGATGATTTATGTCTTGTTCTTGAAAAAGTCTTGAAAATGGCCACTGGCCTGTTTCTCACAAGTTGTGGGTGAACGCATTTGCAAATGGCACTTGAGATCCTTCCCAGCCCCATTTCCTACAATTTCTATTATCTCCTTAAAGTAATTTCCCAATTTAACCTTGGCTTTTCTTTGAAAAGACACATACTTTATTAATAATATATATGACAGATAAAGCATTTTGAGTAATTTTTCTAAGTTACCTCCTCTCTCTGACAAGCACTTTCTGTCAGGTGTGGGTTCCTGCCATCACAGCTATATCGTTCAAACAAGACAAAAAAGAATTGGCTCCAACTTCAACTACAGGTACCCTAAAAACATCTCTGAAGTCCAGACTGCAGATATATGATGCCCGCTCTGCTTTTGCGTCTGCTTCGGTTTAAGCTGTGAGGTTCATCACTATAGGCCAAGTTTGGCCCTAATCTCTGTCTGCCTCTCTGTAAGAGCCACTGGGTAGTTTGGCCAGGCTGTTGGGTACTGAGCAGGTGAAAGGCAAATTGATTCAGCAACATGCAATGAAAATGTCCATTGACAGGTAAGGTAGTTTGGGAGGCAGTTCTGACAGCAGGCAAAGAAAGACCAAGTTTTTCCAAATGATTGGGAAAAGACATGGGTTTGAACATGCCTGTGAAAATAATAACATCTGGGTAGCAGGCCCAGAAAGTGACAAGAAGACCTGAGAAGAATAATGCAGTGGGACAGAATAGAGTGAGAAAGACTGGAGGCAGCAGAAAAAGGTCTCATGATAGAGCTGCGTGGATGAGAGATACCTACATTGGCATGAAGCACAACTGGCTGGTTTTACAATTTCAGCTTTTTGAGAAAAGCTTTGACCAGGAGGACTGACTTTGTGTTTGCCATATGGCTGCAACTGTGCTGACCCTACATGACATGCCCTAAATACAAATTTGCCATCTAGAGCTGTGTTGTCCCTTGCATTGGAGAAACTTTACTGAAGTGTCTAAAGTCAGGGAAGTCCCCAAACTCATCCCACAGCCTTGGGCTCATGGCAGCAGAGGGGCTCAAATATTAGAGCATCTGATGCATGGAAAAGTCCCTGTAGCGAGGGTACCTTCTGCTTCTGCAGCAGATATGGCATCTTAGTTAATGTTGTGCCTTGCTGAATGTGTCTCCAGGATTGTCTCAAGGCCTGGGGAGCTGACAAAAAAATATTTCATATTTTGTCCTGCTCTCTTTTACATTGAAAAGGCTGCATGACTTGTGTGAGACAATACAACACAGAAGATGAATTCCTATAGATGTTATACCCACATGCACATACATAAAGGTAAAAAAGAACAGGATACTTTTCAACACGACGTTGGCCCTTAGTAAGGCCATAGTTATGAGCAACTGAATACAGAAAGCTGAAAGCAAGGTGGGACCATTAAATCACTGAACTTCCTGCACATAACAGGGTATTACATTTCCTTCATTGACCCTGCACGGAGCCCAAAACTTGTGTTTGTCTGAGGCACAGATTCCAGAAAGGCGTAGAGCCCTGCTCTGAAGGCACTGAATAATGGGGAGTTCACCACTTCCTTTGGTAGTTTGTTCAGGAGGTTAAGCACTCTCAGTATATTAAAAATGTGTGCCTTACTGTATTTTCATTTTGTATTTTTATTCTTTAGCTTCCATGGGTTCATATTTTGCTTATTTCTGCTAAGATGAAGAAGTTTTTATAGCTTATGTTGGATACCCTTGTGGAGCAGTGCAGGTTTTAAGTAATTTCTCAATTATTCTTTTTGATTAGTGGATTGAACTCTGTCATGCTTTTACCACTAGACATTTTCTCTATCCCTCAGATAATTTTGCGTGGGCTTTCTAATACACAGCATAATTTTGATAGCTGAGCACCAGGCGAGGATCCAGGATGGTGGATGCTGCCTTGCTAATGCAATGCATAGAAAGAAAAAAAAATATCATCTCCTTACTTCTCCTGTGCTTACATATACAAAGACTGTTAGATGTTTTTATCAAGCATTGCTCCAGAGAACAAACCATGGCCCATAGCACAGGGTATAGAGTGGTTTAGGTATACACATCTCAGAATGATGCCCTCTAGAGAGAGGCCACATCCCCTTTGCATTGTGCTTGGTTGGGATCTGCTCTAGGCCACATGCATTTTTTTCCTATGCTTCTAACTATGCTGCAAAGAAAAAAAAAAAAAAGGCTTAGTGCCTTCATTTTAAAGAGGAAGGAAATATTTCAAAAACTATGGGGTGAGCAAACTTGATTTAAAGCCAGAGTAGATCATCTGTAGCTGATCATGAGTAACTTTAAAGATAATTCAAAGGGTATCAAACTGAGCTGCAAGAAAAGTCAGAGTGATAAAAAAATTGTATTTTCCTTCAAGTTTTAATTTTTTTAAATTAATAGCACAGTATCCCAGCAGTCTTTATATAGATTTTGGTCCCACCAGTTCAGCTTCATCCCGCCTCTAGGCAACCCATCACAAGTATTAATCTTTTCAGCTGCTGCCTTGTCTGAGCATTATAAGTTAACTTTTCTCTAAGCTTCTGCCGGTGTAATATCACACCATAATAGCCAGTAATGCAAAGGAGCAGGATGCCATTCCTATTGCTCCTTTCTGGGAGGAGAAGCAGCCCCATTTACCCGTTATTTTGCTGTATTAGGAAGGCCTACACTTCTGATGGTGGTAGGGGCTAGGGATATTTAATGGAAAGCCACACAAGTAAAGGAACAAATGAATGTATCTTAATAAAAAATGAAGTTAAGAATATAATGAGTGGAGAGCACTTGTTCTTTGTCTAACCTCTTGAAGTTACTACATCTTTGTGCCATCTGGTAGACCTTCTCCCCACGCAGCTGGAAGGAGGTAGACCTCATCAAGACCCAGAAGGTAAACCAGGGCCACCTACCAGGGTCTGGTGGAAATCACTGACCACACAACCGCACAACAAACTGGCCCTGTCCATACTTTGGACACTGGAAGCAGTGTAGCCACTGATGGGGAGCTTTGGGCCCAAGTACTTAGTGCTGCTTAGCTGTGGATCAGCTCTTCTGGATGAATTACTGTCCTGATCTATCTGAGCGGCTTCTGGAAAGGGCTCAGGTGATATTTCCACCAGACTCAGCACTGTCCCATGGCAAAACATCGGAGTGGATGGGTGCGTCTGGTTTGTTAGCAGCATGTGTACTGGAAAGCCAAAGAGGCTGCTCCTTTGCAAGGTCTCCTGGGCATTGCTGAAGGATGATGCAAAAAGGAAAGGCACTCAGCACAAACTGTGGAGAGCTTCATATGCTCTCTGCTACGCTCTGATGGGCTGTGAAACAGTTAACAATGTTAGCATATAAGCATCTGAGTTAGCATCTTTGCTGTGAGGAGTGCAGCAGTTTATATTTCTTGGAGCAATTGTTTCAGGCTCCTCTGCTGTTCCAAGCCCACACCGCTGCTCTGGTGAAGCTCAGCTTGGGTTTTCTTCACAGTTGTGACAGGCAGAGATGTCTAAAAATACAGAGAGCTGAGATTCCTCAGAACAATTGTGACTTCTGTCTCTACTTTCTCCCCACCTATTCCTTCTTGCCTGAGAGAAAAGTTGGGGGGGAGTGTAGGGGTGGATAGGGAAGGGGGTCATTTCTTTCCCCTTTTTTTTTAAGGCTTGCTTTTAGATTAAGGTACAACGTGAAGGAAATCAATGTACTGATAGATGCACCATCTATAAATCTACAGTAAGCATGAGACACAAACAGTTTTGGAGATTTAATCCACATTTCTAAAGACCTGCAAAATCCTTGAATTAATATGTTGTGTTGGTATGTAGTATAATATATAACTACACAGCAATAAATCTGAAATTTAATGTTAAAATTATATAGGTCAGATATATTTTAGACTCAGGAGGGAAAAGAGAAATCTTTTTCTGAGCAATCCTTTTTTCCAGAGTTGTATGGCTTCTCAGTCATGGAAAGATTTTTCTTCTGATTCTATACACACCTTTGTTTTGCCTTTTTTTTTTTCCCTGGGAGCCATATTGCCGTAAGTTACAAGCTTTGATTTGCTGTTTGAGAGTGGCATATGGTTCCTCCCTTCAAGGAATTTCATAAGCATATCACTTGATCTTTCATGTTTAGTAGGAATTCAAGAAACAAAAGAGATGCCAAGATGCTGGTTGGTAACAGAGGATCTGTCACTAGGTCATTCCTGTCTGTTTATTATCAGCATTGTGCTGTAAATAGTTCCCAAGGCCAAAACAAAGGAAGAGCAATAGAGACACAAAATAAGTGAAAGGGACTGCCCAGCCGGATAGAGGAAGGATGGGTAAGTAAGTAAGTGAATTCCCATAGGGCTTAGTCCAAGCATGCTGATGTTCATGCTCTGTCATGATTCCTTAATGTTAATATTCTTACTGCTTTTGTGGCAATTGTTATTTTATACATTACTGAACCATAAAGAGAGATGTACTTAAAAAAATGTCCACCCCCAAGCAAAAAAAGAACACTTGTTTGCATTTAATAATCACTAAAAACTTGAAATTCTAAATTGGATTAATTGTGTCTATTATAAATTGATGGGGGAATAGCTATGCATTAGCCCTGAATTCTGATTACCTGAGAGGTTCCACTTGTAGTATAATTAAGAGCAACTTCATAATAGTGGTAGGTGTATGATTGAATAATACATGCATCCCCTGCTGATGAAATTCAAGGCAAAGTGCTCATGAAGTAGGGCTTTTTTTTTTTTCTTGTTCCTGCACTTAAAATGCTGAAGGATTATTGCAATTACAGCCCATGTTTACACTATTAGCAGAGACATGCCAAAGCCCTTGATGCAAACACCTTCAGACTTAAGAGGGGTTGGCAAAAGAATCCCAATTTTGTGGCTCAGCCCTTGTTCTGCATAGAATCGTGTTCCTGGGTGCCTGTGGTGGCTGGCTTAATTAGGAACACACGCTTTCCAGTAATACAGGGGACACCGCTTTGTTGACAGCTCATTGCTTAATATATATGTCCACTAGATGGCTGTAATTGGTGTGGTCATTTATTAATTATAAAATATTTTGCATGTTCCTGTCTTTGGAGCCTTGTTTACTCTTGTCCTTTGATAGCTTCTTGTGTTTTCTCAATATATAAATGTACCTTCTCAATGTATAACTCCCCATCAACTTGAAGCTCTTTACCAAATTGAAGCTGAATATTCACAGGCTCCAAGACTGGACAAGCCCCTTGAGTGCTCCAGTCTGACCTCTCATACAGCATGAGGTTTAATAGCACCGTACCCACAGGGAGATGTGATTTAAGCCTTCCATCCCTTCAATGAAGGAGGCAGCCCAGCCACACGTGTGCTTCACCTCAAGTGGCCGAATAATCTCTGTTCTCGATGAAATTGCTCCTGTTTGAGATGTCAAGCTGAGATGAAGGGATTCAGGAATAAGGGCCTGAAGTGATGGGAGAGGGGAAAACTGAACCGTGAGAAGGAGACCGAGCTGCGTGGTGGCACCCAGAGGCTGTGTCAGTGGTGCATCTGTAACACGGGACTGCCCATTCCTCAGTGTCACGCTCCGAGCAGCAGTTCTGCCTCTTCCTTTTCTGCTGTTCTGTCTGTAGATGTTTAATTTTGAAATGATGCATTTGTCATCCTCATCACTGCAAAGGCTAGCTGTTCAGCTAATCTCTTCGTTCACCATATATCATTACAGTGAAGGGCTTATCATTAGTGTGAAGGCACATCTAATCATGTTTTACTGATATCAAAGCCGGGGGAGCTGATGTAAGGCTTAGCAGTTTTGAAAGCCCACTCATGAATTACAGAGAGACGGTCACAGAGAAGTTACCTTCACGTTGCTGCTTTGACTTCCAATCTCAGTGTCAGAATCCGTGCCCGGCAGTGATGCCGCAGGGTTTTGTGCTGGTTTAGTAATCCCCAAACTGTAGTGTGGTGACCCAAGGGAAATGGCCCACTGGCGGCTTAGGTAACCATTCTGAGCAGGATTTAACACAACTCCTTCAGCCCAAAGATGAGTATAAAGGCATATGATCACCTACAAGGGTTTTGAAGTTCTGTTGGCCCAGAAAGTTTGAGAACCACCAGGAGTGTTTATAAACGTATATTTACACTTGTCATGTATATACAACAAATGATCAGAGAAGCCCACTGCCGTGGTTTAGGCCCAGCTGGTAACAAAGCACCACAAAGCCGCTTGCTCACTCCTCCCCCCTGGCCGTGGTGGGATGAGGAGGAGAAAATATAAAGAAACACTCGTGGGTCAAGACAAGGACAGGGAGGGATCACTCCCCTCTTATGGTCTCAGGCAAAAGACAGGCTCAACTTGGGGAAAAAACAAAATCAATTTAATTTACTACCAGTCAAATCAAAACAAGATAATGAGAAGAAAACCCAGATCTTAAAACACCTTCCCCCCAGCCCTCCCTCCTTCCCGCCTCAACTCCACTCCCAAATTCTCTCCCTCCTCCCCCCAGCGGCGCAGGGGAACAGGGAATGGGGGTTGGGGTCGGTTCCTCACATGCTGTCTCTGCCGCTCCTTCCTCCTCAGGGGGAGGACTCCTCACTCCTCCCCTGCTCCAGCGTGGGGTCCTTCCCACGGGAGACAGTCCTCCATGAACTGCTCCAACGTGGGTCCTTCCCACGGGCTGCAGTCCTTCAGGCACAGCCTGCTCCAGCGTGGGCTTTCCCGTGGAGACACGGCCATCTTGGGGGCCTCTGCTCCCCCGGGGGCTGCCCTCCCTGGGCTGGGGGGACACAGCCTGCCGCCTGGTCTCCCCACGGGCTGGGGGGGCATCCCCTCCTCCCCCGCTCCTCCTCCCCTCCTTCCTCCCTGACCTCGGTACCCGCAGAGGGGTTCCTCTCCCATCCCAATCCCCTACTCCCTGCAGGTTCCCCTCTTCACTCTGCTCTCCCAGAGGCACGACCGCCCTCACCGACGGGCTCGGCCTGCGCCAGCGGCGGGGACGGCTCCCAGACGGGGAACCTTCCGGCAGCTTTGGGCAGGGGCTGGCACTGGAGCCCCTCTCCTGCTACCAAAACCCTACCACACAAACCCAAAACATTCCACTCCTCACCTCGGCAAATCACATATTTAAGAATGATCATTAAAATCACAAACTTCACTCACATCAACAAAAAAAAGACTTCCCCATAACCCCCACTCAGGTATCTGTGAATTCAATAGGAAGAAAACTTTCCTCTAAACCCAGCACGTTGTTGTTCAGTTGGTGCACAGTCTTGTGAAGTACCGATGACCTTAACTTTCTGTGACCTTCTGGGCATGTGACGGCGCTGCGGCCCTGCCTGCACAGTCCTGTTGACAGCGCCAAGATCACTCTTGAGGTACAATGCCGAACACCTACACATCCGACAGCCAATCTCACTGCAATCTAACCTAGGTTACCCCTGTTGGTTTTCGTGTAGGTAATTTAAAACCCTGGAAGGCTCCGATCAATACGTGGGCCCTGAGTGACCCTGCTGAAGATGAGACACTGCTACTTCAGAGGAGGTTGGCAGCCATGCTGGCATGATCATTGCACCTTCAGTAACTTTGGCAAAACAGTGTCAGGAAATGTCATATTTTCTGATTTACTTTTCTCAGAAATCTTCCTGCTTACTCTGAGCAGGCTGAAATCTCAGATGGCTTCAGCTCTAACACCTCACCCTGGGTTCAAGCATGGTGCTTTCCGGAGAGACCCAGCATCTTCATAATCCCTGGCAAATAAGCTTTTTTGCTGTATACAAAGCGTATTTTTCAAAAGTACATTTTTCAGTCACCTAAAACTTTCAAATGATCTGTGCCCTAAGATTACCTTTTAACTACTTATCCCTTATGTTGTTGGCCATATATTTCACGTACACAAATGAAATAGAAAACAAAACAAAACAAAACTAATTTGAAACATTTCCAGAGGCTAAATATACCATGGCAAAAGCTTTCACTTTGTTTTAATGGGCTGAATAATTTCTTCTCTTTTTTCCCCCTTTTTTGGCTGGAAATGTGTAATATGCCTATCACGGATACTGTGACAGAAAGAGCCAGCCAGCACATTTTCTTCAAACTGACTGGTTCATAACCCAGTGGTACATTTTCCAGTGTTTTTGTCTGAGCAGCGAAAGTTGGAATTTGCAAACAAGACTCTCTGTATCTTCAGCATATGAGGATAGGAAACAGTAGAACAAGTCAGCAGCAACTTGTTTGTGAGAGACAACATGCCATCAAAAAATCCTTACTGTCTGTGTGCCTGCAAAATGTTACTTTGTCTTTATATGCCTTTTATCACAATAGTGATATATAGTGAAACAGAAACGTGGTCCCAGTTTTCTCGTATGGAAGAAGAAAGCGTCCCTGTTCCAAAGAATATCGGGAAGGGAATAAAAAAGCGGGAAACTTTTTCTTAGATATGGGGAAAGTGAACTCCAACCTGATTAATTGACTTGCCTACCATCTCACAAAGAAGCATACACAAGACACCCTGGAATTAGACATCTCTTGTGTTAATTCCAACATTGGTCCTGGTTCTCCTGCCTTGGAAACCCTGCACAGCACCTGTGCATCATGACATCTCTCTTACTTCCCTTGCTTTATAGGGGGAAGATCAATGTCAACACTTCAGTGGGATTTCTTTAGAAACATGGTGAAATATACTTTATTCATTGATGAAAGTGCTCAATCCAAAAGATCTCATCCATTCCAAAGCCAGAACACTGTCATCTTTCTCTAAAAAAGCTTGTGTTTCCCACCCAGTCTGTGCCCACTAAATCTGGACCCAACACACACTCTCTTTCACAGCCATTTCCATGTTTTCTTGCTCTCCTCATAAGCAAATCACCCTCAGTTGGTAGCTGGGCATTTGACTGGGGACATTTAAGTGTGTGGGGATCAGAGATCTTGTTGGTTGGATTGAAGTGGGCAGTCTTCCACAACTTTCTCTGCTAGGCAGTTTCTTATGACAGTGAAGAAGCATCATTGGCAAAGGTGCTCCTTATGTCTAGAGCCAGTAGAAAGAATGGAACACACTCCTTGCAGCATCTGCTGTGGTCGAGGCAATGGAGGTTGCAGCTGGGACCACTGTTCCAGAGTGGCCCCTCCTTTGATTTGGGGGTCAACCCTTGGAAACTGATATATTCCTGCCCATTTTAGGTATACTAGTATCTACACAAATGACTAGTCTCACAGTAAGGGAGAAGGATGAAAGTGGGAGGATTGTTCAGCTTGTTCCTTCCCAAACACATCCAATCTGTTTGGAGTACATGCATCTTGGGCTGTTTAATACCATTCTCCCACCCCAGCGCTGCACATTCTGCACATTCAAAATCTAGGATTCACAGACACCCTCCAAATGCATGAGATAAATGCAGGAGGCTGTCAGATCATTGAAAACCCAATTCTTCCTCCCACCTCCCACTGTATTCTTGGCTTTATTTTTTATTTTTCTTCATATTTTTCAAGCTTCAAGCTTTCTTCTTCAGCCATAAAAAATAGAAACATTCTTATAAAATGAAAATAAAACTGACGTATAGTCACCAGACCCAAGGAGCTGCGACTTTAAGTAAATCAGTAAATATCTCAAGCCTCAATAAAACAACAAAAGTTGGCAGCCCTGGAGCACTACCCATGCAACCTTATTTATTTTCTTTTATTTCTTTTCTATGCATATGTCCAGAAAGCAGCACAGCATGCTATAACCAGTGAAAAATCCTTGTCTCTCCAGAACCCTCAGTGTGACACATTGTAGTCCCATTTTTTTTAACATGCATATGTAGAGAGAATCCCGTCACTGACTGGGTCAAGAGCCCAGCAATTTGGGTGCCTGAGTTAGAAACAGCCACATTACGCTCCTGCTACCATCAGCAATGAGGTAGGTCAGTTTCTTAAGATGTTTTGGATGATTCAAACCCACATATGTATAGGGCCAAAGAACATTGCATTCATTTTGACCAGCAAAATACAGATGTACCTCTCCTTTACTCTGTCTCCATGATGCCTTTACAATGTGTTGGCTATCATATTTCAAAGCATATGCTTTTTTCCTAGCATGGACAGAGTTGAACACAGTTTTGTCTTCTCAGTTCTTCCTTGAACTTGTGCATAAACATGCATTTCCCCTGGGAGAGGGAAAATATTAGAAGCTACTTTTATGCTCTCTCTGCTTTGGAGACACAAGGATTTTCAAAGTTTCACATGCTGAAAGGTGATGTATCGATGGTAGAAAATGTCACATCCCTTGACATTTGAATAAGCTAATGGTCGTTTCCCTTGGGCTGTCTAACATTGGAAAAAACCCAGGAATTCTGACATTCAGCTTGCTAGAAGTGGAATTACAGATGGCTGCTGAACTCATTTCAGTGTGTATGAAAATCAAGGGCAGGGGGTAAGAAGGAGAATGGCACAGCAGTTCTGTATTTCCTGCTGATAAAGTGGAAGTTAGATCTAAATGCTATTTAACATAGAAATCTCCTAGGATGTAGAATGGAAGAGTCTGCCTCCCCTTTCGCCCAAAAGATATTAAGGTAAAACAATTTTGGAGGTAAAGAGAGGGGGGCAAGTATATATGGGGCAATCTTTGGTAAGCAGGGACAGCTGGAATGTGATGTACCATATTTAAATAATCCAATTAGTCTTTCTTCTGGGGGAAAAAAATACCAATTTATTTGAGCAACTGCCAAGTTCCAAGAGAATAGATTGAAGTAGTCAATAATACAATTTCTAATTGTTTATAGAAATGTTGCTGTAGTTTCTTTTCCTGGGGTACCCAGAGGCTATTGACAGAACCATGTAAACTGTTGTTTCTCATCACAAGTTGGACTGTACAGGTTTATTCTTGAGGGATTAATTTTATTTCCTTCAGTTTCCACAAATCTTCCAGGTGAGTCCCTGACCTCCAACCTCTAATGCATGCCTTTGTAAGAAAAAAAAACCCGCCAACAACAAACTTGCTCTATAATAGCTGGTTATAAAATGTTTATGTCATTTTGAAAAGCTTGGGGAAATTGTACCGGGTAAAACATTGACTTCACGACATCTCCTGAAAGACGTGCAATTCTGACAGTAGTAGGATAATCTTGGCAGCCGTATTAGCCCTACTGCATCTTGGGCTCTAGGCACTGATTTTCATTAGATGAAAATCATAGAGCAAAATCTGTTTCTGATAACATTACTGGGTTTTGTGGCGTTGAGAATATGCCCCACATGGCGTCACTCTGCAATGCGCAGAGTATGTTGGCCCTGATCCAGCACAGCACGTGAAAACCATGTTTCTATAAATATGTATTTAATCTCTATTTTCAATGCACATGAAAGGCCCTCATTATCTCTCAACACTGAAATTTAAGGGAACAATCCTACTGCTGTCGAGGTCAGTAGCAAAATACTACAGATTTAACAGTGAGAATGTGGTCTGGGGTCTAACCTTAGATGTACCGAGTGGCCCTAAATGACACCAACATAATAGAATAAAACTAGCAATTAAGAGTTTCATAGTACTTAGTTCTATCTGGGATTTATCTGGAAAGGGTTTATACTTTCCCATTTAAGCTGGAGATACTGTGAATGTTGAGAGGACTCTTCTCAGATGAGCATGTAGATTGCAAGTGATTGGGTATACTTTTTCTCCCCAATGGGCACTTATTTTCAGCTGCCCTGAGCAAATCCTCCTAGTGTCTGGGGCACTGGGGCAAGTTAATGTTGGTAGAGTATTCCCAGATATGAGCTGCCAACCTTCATCTTGCACTGTCAAGTCTGTCTAAGATTGTTAGCTTAAAGTCCAATAAAAAAAAAAAAAAAAAGTTGGTCCTTCTTTGAATCAAATGCTTTTTTTTTTAATCCAAGGCTAAATGTGAATTGTGCTCATGGGCTGTGTAATTGAAATCTCTTGACTGAAGAGCTCATATCATGGACAGAAATGATCGGTTTGTGGTGAAATGAATAGGTAAATACTCAGGAGACTTGCCGTCAATTCCTGCTTCAGCAACAGATGTCAAGAATGGTTTGAGACGTGTTACTTAATATCTCTCACCCAGCTGTAATAACCTAAATCCAGGGTGGTGGTGAAACTGTTTGAAGAGCAGTGGTTATTTAACTTGCTTGTGGCAAGTGCTGTACCAGCGCAAAACATTATTGGTCTTACTGATTTTATTTTGATAGGTTGCTTGAAAGTAAGCCTGCGCAGGAGGAAATGATGTCATGAACTGGAAGGAGGATATGGGCATTTCCTTTTCTTAGTCACTAAATAGCTGCAATGTTGAGTTCAAGTTACAAATCTTCAATTTAAATGCTATTTCTATCTTAACATATGGATGAAAGCTGGACATTCATCAAAGTTACAACCATATGCGTAAGTGCCATTGAAGGCTGTAGAAAAATATTAGGTACTAAATGGATTTATAAAAATGTTGAAATTCATCAAAGAGTTCACTGACCTCCTTATCTTTAAGGTTATCCACTAAATATCTGGGACATGTTAAAAACGAACCCAGAGCCTGGCTGTGGGAGACACACTGTTGCACAGCTGACAACCAGAGGGGAAGGGTTGCAGAACTTCCTTTGATTTCCTCCAGAGAGGAATATAACACGAGGGGTGACTTGCACGGTGTGCCTTAGAAGTGACTGGCATGACCGAGTCTTTCTGTCCTGTGCATACAGACTCCTGGTGAGACATGACCTGCACGTGAGGAACCCCTATCTCCTTCCCTCTCCGTGTGTCCCCCCTTTTCATCCTGTGTCGCCTCTCTAAGTCCCTTCTCCACACCAGGTGCCAGGGGCTTTCAGTTCCTACCACTCCTACAGGCCTGATGTCTCTTTTTCTGGGTGTTAACAAAAATGTATAGTGGGGTTCTGATGTATTTATTGCCATAAATTCCCTCTTTTCTTCTCCCTTTTTACAGTTCTGTGAGCAATAACTTGTCAGGCAGAAGGATACCTGTTCCAGCTTTGTGGGAATACGTCCTTTGGAAACATTGGTAGTATTGTGATGAACTTATTGAACCCAACTGGAGCCATGCTTTGACTTCAGCAAAACTGTATTTTTCAGCCATGTATAGGAAGACATTATTGCAGTTAAAATGTACATTAGTATATCACACACATTTGTGAAATCTGGTATGAAAAGGGACCGGTGTAAGAACCTATTACAAGACAAACCACAGACGTCCTCTGACATAATTCATGTCCAAACTGGAGGAGATCATTCAAAGACCAGAAAATCCACTTTTAGTTTAAAAACCACCAATGGCAAAGAACCTGCTATAACCACAGCTCATTTGTATGAACAAGTAATTATCCTTGCTAATAAAAACACAGCCCCTGTGTTTGAATTCATCAGCCTTTAATGTTTCAGCCAGCGGTTTTCATTGTATCACTGAATGTGGGACTGAAAGCATGTTATCGGTGTTTTGTGCAGATATGTATAAATTGTGACCAACTCATTCCTTGATGTTCTGAACACACACTGTGGTTAGACAGTCCAGGTTTCTGTCAATTAGAGTTACCTTCTAATAGCTAGGCAAGGTAATTTTCAGATGTAACATAATTATCAGCCTGATCACTTACTAAATCAGTCACTTACTTTCTGGTTCAGTCAGATTTTTGAGCTGGTTTTTTTTAGATAATCTTTAGTAGTATTTCTTAACCATAAAATACTGAATCTAAACACTCATAAGCATTTTATGCTTCAGTAAGTGAAAAGGTTTTTGTTTGTTTGTTTCAAATAAAATCAACAGTTTTGATGCTATTTGCAAAGGATTGTGTCTGGAACTGATTGAAAATTTGCAGTCGTGAAAATCATTGCAGGAAATCAAGTTTTAACGAAGCAGATATTTTTATGAGTGTTATCTGCTTTCCATAAAAATTGTGCATGTGTTGTGGTAAGAACACTGAACCATTGAAAATAAGTCCTGAAATGCTGTGGATCTAATTGCTTTTGCAGTTCAGACATCTCCTGTCTCCTCCTGTGTGTGCCATGCTCCTGCACTGGACTTCATTCCCTGATACCCAAGAGGATCATTTTACTCTTAGTGAGACAATCTTTCTTACTTTAAAAAAATACAATGGTAGTCTGAGGTGAGAGAGAGAGTTTTGAGAGTAGCTCAGCTGCTAGAGGAGTATGGCAAGTTGAGGGAGGTGGATAAACCCACACAAAGTGCGTCCAGGGTTTGATTTCCCAGAGCACTGCTGGACACCCACGCACAAAATACAGTCAGTGGGGTGAGACCAACTCTCCCCGGTGCTTCTGTCTTCCCACTGTGTTTTAAGTGGCAGCCGGTGGCTGTTGATATTCCTCCCCAGTCCGACAGGCTGTTTTGGTGCCCTTACGCAACGTCCTGATCCCTTAAACTGGAGTCCACAGCCAAACGTTATTGTGCTTAATTGCTGAATGATGTGACAAGGTGTATGATGCCTCTGTGGCAGTGTGAATGTGAAAAGGGGAGGCTAAGGGGAGTGTTGCTAAAATTTTTGAGGGTAGGGAAATAGAATTTTGCTTATGCTTATTGGGATAACCTGTTCATATAACAAAGTCCTGTTGCCTTCTCTGAGGTAATTCTTGTTTGAACTGGAGTAAATGTTTCAGAAAAAAACAAAAATTTCAAAATTACTAGTTGGAGAAACTTACTCCAACCCTTGTAAACTGTCTCAGCTACCCTCATCAATGAAATGAGGTTTCTCACTTCTAGCCTGACTTAATCTATGTTCAACTTTCAGTCAGTGATGACCAGCATTCTGTTGTCTGTGGGACCATGTGCCTGTCACCTAAGTTTTATTCTATCAAGGTTTATTTATAAACAATTTCTCCTCTTACAGTTTCAAGCACATCTCTGGGGACACAGTCGCTCGAAGCAGGAGGACTGCAGTGTGGAAGAAAGCTTTCAGCCACAGCATGGGCAGTGAGTGAGGGCAAGAGCTGCTCCGGTGAATGAGCTGCAGCAGTGGGAAGATCCAGCAGAAGGCAACCCGAGTGACAGGGCAGCTTGGTGATTTGCTGGTATTCATGTCTGACAGAGAAAGCGCAGCAGGTTCTTTGGAAAGTTGGAGATGCATAAAAGACCTCATGAAGGAAAACAAAAATTTGAGGCGAGTAGAAAAGATAAACGTTACAAAGCTATTATTAGCTTGTGTCAAACCTGAGAGCAGCAGGAGAACATCGGGGCACACACTTAAGTTACTGACAGACACTGAAAGCTTTTAAGTGAAATTCCTTGCCTGGGCTGTAGTTATATGAGGAATGTACTCGCAGGCAGCAGTGGAGACTATAGGGGTAAAAAACAAGGGGAAAGCACTGGAAGGTGGCATGAGAGGGGCAACTGAGGTCTTTGATTCATCCTGGCACTTAAGCACCTCTGTAACCATGACCACTTAAAGACAAGCAGATTACTCGTGGTTTTGGATACGGTGCTCAACTGAAGGTTCAACCCAAAGCCAATTACAAGAAACAGTGGTGGTATATTGCATATATTATATATATAGATTTTCTATAATTTACATATATGTTTTCTGTTTCTCATTTCAGTATGAACTTCCCTTTATCCTATAATTGTTCATGTCTCCTCCAAGTCCCACATCTGGTTTGTAGCAGAATGTAGGGTTTCTCTTTTTTGGGCACCTTTCCCCCTCTAGCAAGTCTCTGTGTTCGTATGGCTTTGGCCTGAACAATGTGTCATCTGTTACTCTGATGCTTCCCTTTGGTTCATTAATTCCCTTGTTGTGTTTTGCATTCTGCAGTTCCAGTTTTTGTCATCCCTTAGATCACTTTCCACATACCTAGAAAATAGAACTTTACCTTTTTTTCTCCCTTTCATTTAAATAGAGTATGATATATAAATAAATACATAAATTAAAGAGCTTGGAAATCAAACTTGGCCTCCGAAATGTTTTCCCACTTAACCTTTTTTCCAGCATGATGAGAAAAGGTCCACTTGTGGCTCCTTTCTGTGTGTTTAGTGCTTTGTGCAGCCAGTTTTTGATAGAGCCAGAACCAGCAAATTCTCCTGCAATATTCATTAGACATTAACCTCACAAGGAGAACCTTTCTGAGTACATACTTGAAGCTGAAAGGCTCCAATGGCTACTGCAACCCTTTTGTTTGTTTTTAACTGGGGCAGTGGCATAGTTAAGAAGTTTCTGTGTTTAGCTGGGGTGGAAAACATATTCTCTTGTTTACTTCGGAGGAGCAATAGATTTCTTTCCTAATGGTATTTCTTGCTATGTCTCTGCTGCATTTGCAGAGATTAGGAGATTTCTTGGACTGATTTTGGGAATGGTAGTCCCAGTATCCATCCCAATGAGAATCAATTGCTGCAAATGAAGCCCCAGTATACAACCATAATTAACTTGACATGCAGCTTATGTTTATGCCCTTTGCAAAAGGAAGTTATAGTATATGCACACTCACATTTCTTAAATGTTTCTTTGAGTTGGAGGCTTTTTTTTCCTGTATGAACAGTCTTATCTTGTTCAATCTATGCTTTCTGCATGTAGTTATTATACCTTGCTGTTGAAAGAGGTTAAAGATAAAAGGCACCACATTTGTTTTGGTGTTAGAAATTCACAGGTTTTGTGGGTGGTTTTGGGGTGGGTTTTTTTTTTGGGAGGGGGGGTCTAGGAACAGGAACAAGAGAATCACAGAATCATAGAATCATAGAATGGTTTGGGTTGGAAGGGACCTTAAAGATCATCCAGTTCCAACCCTGCTGTGGGCAGGGACACCTTCCACTAGACCAGGTTGGTCAAAGCCCCATCCAACCTGGCCTTGAACACTTCCAGGGATGGGGCATCCACAACTTCTCTGGGAAACCTGTTCCAGTGCCTCACCGCCCTCACAGTAAAGAATTTCTTCCTAATATCTAATCTAAATCTACCCTCTTTCAGTTTAAAGCCATTACCCCTTGTCCTGTCACTACATACCCTTGTAAAAAGTCCCTCTCTGGCTTTCTTGTAGGCCCCCTTTAGGTACTGGAAGGCTGCTATAAGGTCTCCCTGGATTCTTCTCTTCTCCAGGCTGAACAACCCCAACTCTCCCAGCCTGTCCCCATAGGGGAGGTGCTCCAGCCCTCTGATCAGCTTTGTGGCCCTGTTCTGGACTCGATCCAACAGGTCCCTGTCCTTCTGATGTTGTTGGCCCCAGAGCTGAATGCAGTACTGCAGGTGGGGTCTCACCAGAGTGGAGTAGAGGGGGAGAATCACCTCCCTCAACTTGTTGGCCATGCTCCTTCTGATGCAGTCCAGGACACAATTGGCTTTCGGGGCGGCAAATGCACATTGCCGGGTCATGTTGACAAGTCATATTCCAAATAACATAAGGTTTCCATTTTTAGGCTCAGAGACAAAATGTACATTTTATGAATAACAAAGTAGAAGAAGAAAATATTAACTATCATCAGACACACAATAAATGAAACACTGTTATGGTATCTAGTATTCTTCATCTCAAGTGACCTCGGCATGTGAACAGGGATATTTAAATTGCACTTGTGGTCTCTTCATCCACCATTAAAATGCATCTGTCTCTGAAGGGAAGCTTCTTAAATATTTGACAACAGTCTTTCAAACCATCAGAGAAGGATATTTTAAATATGGAATACAATTAGTTAAGTAGGAATATGATCCAACATCAGGATGGAGGCTGTATTCTTACATGAAGTATTCAGGGATCTTCAGGGACAATTGCCAGAGCTGTAGTTTTATTTCATGTATGAAGAACAGATGTTTCATATCTTGCTTTCTTCTCTTCTGGTGATTTCGAGTTTACTTTACAAATTCAAAGAAAACCAAATCACACAAAACTTCACAGGTGATGAAACAAAGGTACAAAGCTTGTCCTGCTTTACATCCCATTTATGTCACAGCATCATTTACACCTGTGTAAGACAAGTGCTCCTAACCTGGCTGTTCTTTTTTAAAGCCCTTTTGCACTGATCCAGTTTGTTGTGGCACAGACAAGACACAATGCAGAGGAGAATACAGCTTTTCTTTCCACAAATCCCCCAGATCTCTGGAGAACACAATTTAGATAACCAATTCTCTGGCCTACAAGATCAGGTGCCAGAGCATCCTTCCTTCGTTCTAGGAGATCCAGATGCCTAAAAGCCCATGCAGTCTTACTTGAGGATCAGGCAAGTGGCAATTTCAGCTGATGTAACCTGGCAGCTAATATGAATAAATAAGAAAGAACTAACTTTTCTCCCAGTTTGAAAGTCCCCTTCGAAGTCCTAGATAAGCTCAGGGGTTATGTAGCATAAGTGCAAATCAGAGACTTAATGTGATTTCCCAGTCCTCTCTGCAGATATGTTAGTCCAAAGAAGTAAAAGAGAAACTTAAGCTGATGAAAAATTCAAGGAGTCCTTGAACATTTAGACTTTTCCCTTTTGCGGGGAGGGAAAGAAGCTGTGAGCCTCTCAGAGCTGCTGAGAGCTGCAGTGAGAAATAATGGTTTGGTCCTTGTCTGCTCATATATGAAAGGCAACCACACAGAAAATCAGCCAAAGAAACCTGGTGCTGAGAGAAGGTGTTACTTTCTCTTTGTCGTAGGTAATGAGGAGACAGATGGGAAAGAAGAGGTATTTGCTGTGGCTTGATTAAAACTTACTTTTGGTGAGGAAGAGAGATTTCCTTCTCCCTTTCCCCTGTCCCCCCAATATCGGTGACTGTAATTCACAGGGGGGTGGGTGATTTCGGGATGCAGTGTCACGGCTGATCTCTGTCTCAAGTGCGGTTCAAACCCATCTCTCAGATCAGAGAAGCTGCTGTGCTGTGTGCACGTATGTGTATGCATATGTGCAGTGTGAAATCCAAATTTAAATCCAAGTTCACTTCATCCCATCTGTGATTTTAACTTATTTGGATGCTGTTCAAACCCTACAAAAATGAAAGTCTTGAACAAAGTTTCAAGTAGCGGAGGGGCTGGCCCTGCCCCAATCTGCCGGGCAGCCCCTTCTGTGCAAATGGTCCCCAGAGTTTCAGCCCCCAGGTCACCATCATTCCCGACCCAGAGGAGTGCAATATTGCGAACACCTCCAGCTACCTGGTCCAGCTTTTGCAGCTAGCTAATGCCTCTGCAGAGGAGGAGTATGTCGCACGCCATGCTGTTTCAAAGCATGCTGCATCCGCTGCCAGGGTGCCTGCTGCTCAGTGCTCCCCCAGGGATCTCTCTGAGTCACACTTCCCACCCCAAACATGAGCAGGGCTCTACTTGTGAGAAATGCAGAGCAGCAATTATTTACACGGGGATCTTTTCATCTCAACAAGAAGGAGACCTTTTTCCCCTTCTTCATAGCTGGCTGCAAACAGGAATGTTATCCAAAGGTGCACCAAAACATCCACAGTGTGCAAACGTGCGTGTGGATCTCCAAATTGCATGACCTTTCTTGTGAAGAGCTTCCCCTGAGTCAAGTCATTTAGCTGTCTGACTGTGGAGGTAATGGGGTGCCAAGGAGCATCCCTTCTGCAAGGGCTCCTTTGCAGATGGAGACGTCCTCTGGGAGGCTTTTTTTTCCCAGCTTCTGGGCAGCGTGGTCATTAGGAGCAGGAGTTAGTGGCCATCACCCTGCTTTGAGATCCCTCGGTGTGTGCAGAGGAACATGCCACCAGGAGTCACAGAGTGGGAAAGAGGACCCAGAACTGTACTTCTGCTCTGTGGGGAGGAATAAAGGGGAGGAGTAAAGAGGAAGAATAAAGAGAGGACTAAGGAGGAGCATGGCAGTTCCTCAGCCCAGCTTTGGCAGGGCTTCACGTGTATGCGCTGCGTGGCTGTGGCTGCGGCTGCGTGTGCCTGCAAGTATTCGCTATTTGGCAGGCACGATTTAGCTCCCTTCCTCTGAAAACCTGACTCCAATTTTCAAGCAAAAATAGAGTAGTTTTTTTCCTTTGGGTGTTGCGTTTTATATGATGCTGCTACCAATGCCAGATGACAACATTCCCCCCTGCCACTGTGCAATGAAATGAAGCAGAAAATGTGGAGACAAAAGGAAAATTTGTTTTGATCTGGAAGCATTTGTTAATGATTCCGCCTTTGGTTCCAGGCTGGGCTGGTTTTATTCCTTTGCTGCCTTGCATGTATCTAGGTACGCAGAGACTGCATCAAGCAGCCTGAGTGCCTGGGTTGCCGTAATTTGACAAGACAACATTGCAGCGATACCATTAGCATTCGTGATTATCAAAGAGAGGGTGGAAAAGAAATTGTCTTACTCTCATCATATGAATAGATCTATTTCACAACTTTTTTGAAGGCAGATACGAGGCAATCACTTGTGAGGCTGGATTTTAAGTTTCGCCGCCACTCTGCCCTATTTTTATCTGTCGCTTGAGACGTCTCATCCCCAGAAAAATCTAAAGAATTGTAAGATGAAAAAAGATTTCTCCATCACTGCTGAAATGGCCTCATATCTAAGTGTCAGTGGGGATGTTGCATCACTGATAAATTCAGCATTTAACATATTCAGGGTTGCTTGCCCTGGGGAAGTGGGGGGAGAGAACAGGTTATTTCACCTGATACCATCAAGGGATGATTTATGGCCTACTATCTTTTCTCTGACATTTATCTAGAGTTTTCATTGTTCATAACCTTACAAAATGCCTATCAGGTTTCTCTTGCTCTTCTGCAGGTGCAGCAGAATTTTAAATAAGAGCACAATTAAATGGAAATCTGAATTGTAGCCAGCAGGGTGTTCACAATAATCCAGTACACTGGGGTGCTGTGCAGTATTGATCTTCTGATGTTTCAGTGGGAGATGATTTAAAGCCAAGCTTCTTTATCAAGGTGCAGGTTTTTCATTGAAACCTCCCTTCCATTATAATCGTGAGTTGTGCCAGGATCTAAGTTGAAATAATTAGTTCTGGTGCAAAACAGAAGTTTGAGATTAAAAAAAAAATCTACCTTGATTGTTATTTAACTTTGTTAATGACTGAGCTCCGTTGGCTGTGACAATTTCCACTTGTTCATCACCATTTTTTAAAAAAAGTAAACCAAAAGCACAGCCCTCTTCAACTTAAAAACAATTACTGGCTGCAGACAGAAAAGGAGTGAGGAATTAATCCATGCAAAGATGTGTAAGAGTAGATGGTTTCACAAGCAACTTACTTTCTGCCTCAAAACTGAGAAACTGCCAAGAAATAAATTGGCTGATGCAAACTGAGTTAACTTGTCTATATAAAGGCACTAAACTCACATACACAGATATTAGAATTTGCACATTTTCTAGATTTATTCCTAAAATGTTGGCACACCCAATAAAGGAAGGAAAATACTGCACATCATTCAGTGTAAATCACACCTAGGGCACAAACTGCTTGTTTTTTCATTATAATAAACCAAACAAAAGTTAGGGCATCATCTTTTATTTTTCAGCCTTTGAGATGCAGGTCAGGAGATTAGTGTGCATAAAAAGAGAGTCCCTTGTCATTACAGAGATGCAGCACGTAAATTGAGTTGTACCATATATTCTTGGGAGAGGGGAAGTAAGGTGGGAAAAAATTCCTCTATTCAGATTTAGACCTCTCCAGTGGAGATGTCTGTGTGAGAAACAGTCAGTCTTGAATCCCTGCCTAATAAAAGGAGATGAGCAGGAACCTCCAGGGTGTCATTCATCTCTTTCTCAGGTGGATGTCTAAAATAGATGAGATGAAACATGTCTTGGCAGAGGCAATTTCTCTACCATTTCCAAAGGGCTCTTGATGTGTGACCACAGATTCATCCATCCGTCCATCCATCCAGTGCATCCTTCAGCACATGACTGGATGCTTTCAACATAGGGTGAGTGCCTGTTAAGTCAGGTGTCAGAAGCGTTCATGAATGTAGAGTCATGAGACCAATGTCCACAGCAGGGACCTACCAGATCTAGCTCGGACGTGGCAGTCTGAACAGCAGAGGACTAGGAGGGAGATAAATTGCATCTATATGCTTGTGGACAAAAGTCTTGGTTTCAAATGAAGCAGCTATCTTCAATCTTATTTCTGGTAGGTGCAGATCCAGTGAATCATGATGGAGACAGAGGTGAATTTGGCTTCCTTTTCAAAAAGTATTTTATGAGTTTTCCCTGAATTAGTTTAAAAATAAATAAATAAGTAAATAAAAATGAATTGATGACAGTATCTGACCTTGTTCTGTTCCCTGGTGCTGTTGGAATAGAAAATCATTTATGTTCTCTCCATGCTGAGAGTGCACTCAAGACTTTAATTTGCCAATGTCACCTAAGACTTAGGAATTAGGAGAATATCCATCTAAAGATGCCAAAAAGCAGGAGGGGGATAGGGTCCTAAATCTTTTTCTTTCAATGGCAACTAATGAGGAAAAAAGAGAAGGAGTTAAAAAATGGGCTATAGCCACATTATGGAGTCCCTCACAATTTCAGCTGAGTATAAAAACACTGAATAAAGTGCTTGCAATGACAAGATCAGAAACATTGTTAGCACATCTCATTATATGGGATCTAATCAGTCAAAGGGCCAAACTTATGGTACTGTGATTAATCACCTCGCTTGCTGCTGGGTAGTCCTGTGTCTGCCTAGAGCTGATACAGATCAGCAGCCCCTGATATCCAGCCACGGCTCCCAGGGTTCCCTTAGGCCCCTCAAATGTCCAGCTATTTGGAGCAAGAAAAGCAGCATGAACATCTGCCGGGTTTCATTCAGGAAGAAAATCACTTGCCTGTAAACTTGGATGGACCATGGCACAGGGAATCCACAGATTAGAAGTGTCTTTCTTGGTTTCCAGGCCTTTTGTAGATGTCAAACCTGACTATGTACACCGCTAACAACCTCTGCTTCTCCTGACCAGGTTTGTGAATGGTCTTGTCTGTCAGAGTGGCCTCTACAAGGTAAAGTTCCCTTAGCCTTGTGGTACCAAACCCTCTGGCAGGGGAGTGCCATATATAAACTCTATTAGTACCATTTAAGGTCATTATACAATGTGGCTGCTCCCACCACACGTCTGGAGTTTAAGGCAGGTGTTTCTTATCCCATGAATAAACAGCAAACATACAAAAAGATTGTATATGTCAAAATTGACCGACTTGACCAAATCCTTACACGTTCCATTAAGAAGTGGCCAGATGTATGTGTGTCCATCACATAACCAAAACCCGGGTCTCTTCTGTCACAAGATGGGCATGAGCCAAGCTCTGTGACAGTCTTTGTTCGTGTCGTCCAACGGCCACAAGCACTTCTGCCATGGGCCTGGATGGATGTACACTCACCATACGTTAAGCTCTTAGCAACATATGCCAACAGACACTTTAGAGGAATGGATGAATCTACAGTCATGCAGTTGAAGAGGCTCTGAAGAGCCCTCAGGAAACAGAATGATGAGGACCAGGCTGGAGGCTGCCTAAATAATTACTCTGGCTTGCAGCTCACTCCCAGGTATGTACAAGAAGCTGTTTAGAAAGAAGGCAGCTGGTTTGGGCTCTGGGCAGATGGTTTGGCCCTCTGGCAGCTTTGTGGTGGTACTACTGGAGGCTGCAACACTGCTTGAGAAGGAAAATTCAAAAAGTTGAAGTCTTGGAATGAAGCAGAGAGATACTTCTGAAATTAGTTTGGTGACTAAGTCAGATACTGATTGATACTTCAGATACTTGGGGAAAGATCTGTATCAGTGACCGGGGGCAAGACGTAAATGCAAGAAGTAGCTACCCTACAGACCTGAAAATACATCTTGAGTCTCTTTTTTTTCTTTCCATTTCCCTACTTTAACCTAGAACAATGGATGATCATATTAGAAATCCTGTTAGAGGCTTGGCTTTACGCATGTTCCTGACACTTGACAAATTGCTTTACACAGGCTGTGGAAACTGCAATACCTCACTCCCCAAACAGGCTGCAAAATTTCCTGGAGTTAAGGCCAGAACCAGCCAGTTCATCATCTAACCTGACCTCCACTGTATCCATCCCAGGCTAATACACTTCATCCAGTTTTCGTCTCACGGTCCCAGTAACTTGGCTTAGACTAAAGCAGTTATTTCTGGTCTGGAGGTGAATGACTGCTGAGTAAAGCTGCATACAATCAAGATTTTCTGTTTTCTGAGTAACTAT
Organism: Buteo buteo; assembly: GCF_964188355.1. Classification (NCBI taxonomy): domain Eukaryota; kingdom Metazoa; phylum Chordata; class Aves; order Accipitriformes; family Accipitridae; genus Buteo; species Buteo buteo. The sequence continues at coordinate 19,825,121 of NC_134188.1, forward strand.
GTGATGCTGATATATTTTGCTCCATTCCAAAATGGAATGAATGCAATGTGCTTGTTAAAATCATACCCATAGACCCCCTTTTTTAAAAAAACAATCCCAAGCTTCAAGCAAAGTATTTAATATAAAGAAAACCAAAAGGATTTGTTTTGATAACAAAATGTAAAGCATTCCATTTTTTTAGACTTTCTTCACTTGCCTAGTGTACAATACAAAAGTTAAATATGGAAACAAAATGTCATTGAAGGTCAAAATGTTCTGTTCCATTTTTGAATTGAAGTCTCACTAAAATCAAGATGAAACGTTTAGATGTAGACAAAGACAACATGGAAATCTTTTAACTCTAGGTGCCTAAAATAATTAGCTGGCCTCCTGCTGATCTTTTTGTAGTTCTTGGGATAGCGAAGATGAGTCAGAGATCAGGGGAACCTGCTTTTCTATGCAATATAAGTAAAGCTGCAGTGGAAATTACATAGATAAGTTGGCCCAAACCTGGGTGCTGTGATTACTCCCCTTAATGGTATTTTTGGATAGTAACCCAATCACTGGAAAATTCCTCATCAGTCCATCTGCTGAGCTCTCACATGAGTAGTTCTCAGAAGTACAGGAGCCTGTGGTCATTTGGCATAAAAATGATGTAGGTGGCAAACCTCCATGGGGTTTTATTGTGCAATGCCATCTCTTGCTCTCCCCAATTAATGTGATTTCCTCATAGGTCAAAAGAATGGATCACTTAGTGGTTAACAAGGGTGGTGATCCAAATACACCCAACACATTGCCATATGGTCTGTGACTTAGTCCCTGTTCCCTTTCTCAGCCTATTGACTCAGCCAAAATGGTGGGAGACTGCCCTATTTCAGGGGAGCACAAGAGTTAGGGTCTATATTCAAGACAAGTCCAAGCGGCAGACTCTCATACCTTCCTTGATAAACTGCAGATTATTAACAATAAGTGTCATACAATGAGACTCCATTACCTGAACAATATGAATGAAAATGCAGCATGTTATGTGGTGTTAGAGGACTGCAAGTGCTCCCAAGAAGGATATGCCTTTTAAGAATTTACATGTACCTAGAAAAATGGGGCCATATCTTAGTATTTACCTTCCACAAGGTAAATCACAACAATATTAGCAGCCAGGTAAGAGCCATCATGAGTCAGGGTTTTCTTTGCAGTTCATCTTTCCTGAGGGTTGTTCTAAGTTATTCTTTAAAGGGGTACATCTCACACTAGGAAATCACTCTGAAAGAACACCCAGGGAAGTTCTGCTGCTCCGTTTCTTGTTGGAATATTGGCATTTATGTAAATTGGACACTTTAATTCCCACAAATCTGCATTTAATATTCCAACTGCCTCTTAATTCAGTTCTGAATGCAAAGGAAGTCAGTCCTGAATAGTGTCTGAAGATACTTGATGTAGAAAATGTTTCATATGAAACCATTGTAGGCATTTTAACTATTTTCAAACATTAAATATGATAATCTGACTGGCCATGAGTGTTGGTCAGTCCAGAAAGTCAGTGTTTCACTGAGAGCCACCAGAAATGAACAGTGAAAGGGCATTTTCATAAAATGGGTCTGTACTCTATTCTAGAGAACATCTGTGCACTATGTTCAAGTTGAAATAGTTTTTTTAATCTATGAACAAAACCAACAAATGCTCTTGGAGAATTCCCCTTTCACACAGTTGTCTCTGGTGCTGTGGCTGCTGCTGTTTGGTTTGGAGTCTTACCCAGAGCTCAGCTGTAGATTGCAAATCAGAAACAAAGCACCATGAACATTGATCTGGGCAAATTTGGGTAAAGGAGTCAGGACGTACTCTCTGGTGTCCTTGATGTGTGTTTTTGATCAGTTGTTAGCCAGGTACACAGCGTTTCCCTCTGTGCGGTGATGCAGCTCTGCGGTCAGGGTAATGATGGGTGAGATTAGAGCCGCTGTCCCGCCAGCCCCAGCTGCTCTCCTTGCCATGGGAAACCCAAGCATGAAGTGGCATTTTGAGGTTGGCGTTCAAGGGGAGGGGGGGTGAAGCACCATTTAAGAGGTGCCTGCCTCTCTGCAGGGGCTATATGAGTGGTACAGGCGATGTGGTTAAAGCTTAAATTTGTAAATGGGCTGATTAGAAGGCGGCCTTGTATTCTGAGTACATACCTGGCAACAGTATTCTCTGGGGCTCTTCACTTACACCCAGATTTCTAAATATCTTGGTCGAGGAACCACCAAAGGAAGAGCTGGATGAATGCCACTGTGCTATTTGCTGATGCAATTCGCTTTTTAAATTGAATTCTATTTAATGAAACCTAATTCCTTTTGTTGTGATATAGTATCATTTGGCTGGACACATCCATACAGATCATTTTCAGCTTGTTAATATGACATGAGCAGCTCCTGGCTGAAGTAAGTGTAAATTAAATTGTTCTAAGTGAAGGAAATCCATCCCTTTACAGGAGTTCAGCACAGGACCTATTCACTTACTTTCCATTTATGGTAGCTGTTTTTTTTTTTTAAAGCTTGTCATATATAGGTCACAGAATAATTTATGAGACTGAGAATATAATTTTCCCGTGTAGAAATATAAAGCACTAGTACAGGGTTTTAACATCTTAGTAATACTGATTTGAGAGCTCACATTTCTGAATTTTAATAGGAGGACCCTGCCCACTATGTGAAGCAAGGCCTCAGGTGGTACATGGTGATATATAAACCATTTATTGATCTTCTGTAATGGATGAATTTTTCCTATCAGAATTAGTGAAGAGCAGTCCAAATTTTAACTCAGTGTCTCATCTGTGCACCTAATTTTAATTTCATTATTACCAGCAGTTTGGAGTCTGAGTTGTTTTGATATTAACAACAAGCACTTGTACAGTAGTCTTCCTAATTAAGCTGAAATGTCAACTTTATGCCTGTATGCAATCTTATTTTCTAATTTAAAGTTCTGTTCTGCAGGAAATGCTTTAATTTAAGTAACTCTCTTTGGGGAAATTTATTTCTTTTGTGACTTTCAAGCAAATTACTGTTTTTGAAATAAACAAGCCATGCCATAGAGCTGTATTGTCTCAAACATATGAAATGGAAGTTGGACATCTGCAGAGCTGCAGACAAGGCATGTCTCGACCGAAGTCTGACCAAAGGGCAGCCCTCCGGATGGGCTGCTGCAGACTCCCTATCTCCACAGGCTGGGGATTTTAGGACTTCCTTGCTTTGCTGTTGAGTAACTGCAGAGATTAGATAGGGAGCCCATAGATTTCTCTTTTGCAGACAATTTTTAAATATTGGAACTTTTTTCTGGATCTGGATGGAATTTCAGCATCTCTGCGTGCCCCCATGAAATATGATGACCTTTCAACACAAAGCTCTGATAAGCACATGCTTAACTGCTTTTCTGGATCAGGACCACATGGAGAGGCAAAGAGCGCTGGGACTGCTCAGCCTGGAGAAGAGAAGCTGCAGAGGGATTTTATTAATGTCTGTAAGTATTTGATGGAGGAGATTAAATGCTGGAGCCGGACTTTTCTGAGTAGTGTCCAGGGAGAGGACAGGACACAATGGGCATCAACTGAAAATTCTGTTTAAACATGAGAAAAAAACTTTTCACTGTGAGGGCAGTCAACCATTGGCACAGCTTGCCCAGGGAGGTTACCTCCACCATTAGAGGTATTAAACCCCCAGCGGGACACAGCCCTGAGCAGCCTGGTTTCACTGACTCTGCTTTGAGCAGGGGGTTGGACTGGGTGATCTCCAGAGGTGCCTTCCCACCTCCACCATGCTGTGATGCTGTGATTGCTGCGAAAGTGGAAGGATCTTTGTCCCTCCTCACCCATCCCCAGCTGGGGATTCTCCAGGAAGGGGACGTTTTGATCTGGGAGCTGATGTTCAGCCTTCATAGCCCTTCCAGCATGATACTGAGGCTGCAGTGCTGTTGCTTGCATGAGGCTTTTGAAGTGGTGATCTGTGCCTTAAGCATTAGATCTTTTTTTCACCAGGGGATGTGCTGAAGTTCCCAACAGTCCTGCATTAAAACAGAACAAATTGTTGAAATACTGGCCCCAGACAGGTCAATGGCAAAATTCCCAGCAACTTTAATGGAGCCAAGAATTCACCAAAGACAAGGTATTTGTAACAGCAATGCATTTATGTTATAACTGAAGCTTGTTTACAACCTTCTGGAGTACTTATCTTTGACAAACAATCTTTACAGAGCATCTGGGTGTCTAACTGCCTTGAACCAGAGCCATTTGCAAGTGGTTATTAAGGACTGTATTTGAAAATGAAACAATGTCATTCACAGTGGGACTATATGCAAAAGCCACTCTATTTACAGCAACAAGAAATGCACCAGACATTCTAAAAATTACAAACTTCTCCATCTTTGCAGAACTGAAGGACTTACGTAAGCAGCTTGGGAACTCTGAAAGACAACCCAATGTAATCCCAACAGCTGGATGTTAATATTATGTCATAATAAACAAGGAGAGGGGGTATATTTAAAGTAATGGTCTTGAAAAGTTTATTCTTTATTTTCTCTGATTTCATACCCAGCACTATTATACCAGGTTCTGCACTAAGTGTTTCTGAGAAAAATGCTATATGATGTATTAATACATTGTTACCGTGAGATTAGTTGAGTTTTCAAACCGAGGGTTTAGAGACACAGGATTTGCCTATATGTTATCACTGCGTGTGCAGTGATAATGCACAAGTGCATTCAACATTAAAAGTTCAACACAGTGTAAAAGTCTGTCTTAATTGGGACCATCCTTTGGATTTCAAGGCCTTCAGGCCCTAAAAGTGAGGTGCTCAGTGCATTTCGAGAGCTGAAAATCTAATCGGCTTCAAGTCCTCCTGGAAACACATAAGCCAAGCATAACCCAAGTGTACTCTACACCGAAAATTCAGTGTCCAGCATTTACTAGATAATGGTACGGAAAGGATTCTTATCGGAAGAGGAACAAAATTAACTTTGTTTCCAACTCTTTGCATTTTGTGACAGTTTATTACCAGAAATTTATTAGGAAATATTTAAGAATAATAAGCATTAGAATAAATAAATATAAAAACTCGATTCCAGCTTGAACTGTGTAAAAGGTGAAGCTCAGAAACAGTGGAATTTTTGTCACAGTATTTGTTTCTTGCTTCGGCAGAGTGAGATCAGCTGTGGCACTGCAGAACAGCCGTGGCACGTTGCAAAGTACCGCTCTCTGTAACCCAGGCGCAGTCTGCTCCCTTGCCGCGACAGCTCCTCTAGCCTGGGCAGAGCAGGCAAGACATTTCAGCTCCCTTGTAGTCTTCTCTGTCATTACAGGAACAGAAAGAGGCTGAATCACAAGCAAAATCAGGCCCTTTCTGTCCCACTTCCGGACATGTAATGTTTAGAAAGTTTTTAACTAACTTAGTTGTTTGCACCATGTTCAGAGAATGAATTCTGTATTAGAAAATGTTTAGTATTTCCCTTTTTGCCTGCCACATCTCCTCGAGATGTGTTCATAACACTCGCTTTGTGGTTGGGAGTGGTGGGGAGATATAATCTATTTGATAGATATTTTCTTGAGCAAGATATTGAACATCCATAACTATTCTTCACAGTTATTAGATTTAGCAATTTCCAAAGAACAAAGCAGTGGATTAAGTTCCTAGTTAATTTTCCTTCTCTTTAATAGCTTCTAAGATATTTTTCCATTCCAAGTTTTTTTTAAAAAAAACCACATTCCACCTGTGTTCTCTAAGTAATATCTGTAATGTTGTTCCTTACAAAGAGTGACAATGGCAGCAGTTGTTCCTTTGCTGTATTCCCAGCAAGTATAATTTAACAGGTGAGAAATAAAGCATGTGAGTGAGATAACAGTGTGATAGTCTAAATTTAGACGATATTGAGGTCTTTTTTGTAAATTGTAATTATTCTTTCTGTTTTTCCTCAGAAGGCATGGAGAGCCTCAGTGTCGTCTTTATAAGAAATGAAGAAGGTTCTGGAGCTTGACTAAAAAAAAAAAAAAGTCTAGCTTTTTATATGTTGTTATAAATCAAATTTTTGTTTGCCTGTTTTTTTCACAGTCTTCTTATGAAAGATAAGGTAACTTTTCTGGAGCTAGTGTTAAGAAAGATAGGCAGGAGTCAGGGTGTTACTGTAAATGATGCTTATAGATTGTGCTTGATTAAATTTCCATTTTAGCTGGCTGAAGAGTTTGTTTCTGCTCTGAAAGAAGTTTGGTGGAGGGTAGTGAAGCCAGTTAGCTTTCTGCCTTGACTATTGGCTTGGACAGATCCAGGAACATTAGGTCTGCCCAGTAAGTTCTGGAAAACCTTGCTACCTAAATGCATTTTTTGGTTGGGTTTTTTTTTGTTGTTGTTTTTTTGGTTTTGATTTTTTGTTTGCTTGTTTGTTTGTTTGTTTTTCTTTCTGTGTTTTGATGAACTGGCTGTGTGCTGGGATTCTGTGTTATCTTGATTTTCTCAGGCCCTGGTAATGGTGTTTTGGAAAAGAGGAACATCAGGTGGCATTTGGGTCTATGAAAAAGCACAGCATCTGTCCTGGTGTTCTGATAAATGGGCAGCAGATATCTGCCTGGCAGGTTTCTACAGAGGAGTGCACCGAGGTTATGGGAACAGTAAGAAAGCTTGTTTGGGTGGCTCTTACAGAAAGTGACCCTAGAGGTTCATATCATCTTCCATGAAGATGAAAGGTTCCTTTTGCTTCAAAAGGCACATTTTGAGGCACAGCAGAAGACTCTGGTTTAACTAACTGATATGGCTAAAGGTAGATTTAGACTTGATGAATTTAGGTTTCTGAACCCGCTTTCCTAAAAAGACAACAAGACCACCTAGCATCAGGGGAAAACTTTATGTTAAGACACAAGGACTTACAGTCCTACATCTTGTAGATACTTTTGGAAGTCTTATCCATTGTCTCTATGACCAAGAGTAATTATGTAGCAACTGTGATTATCAAATTTTTCCATAATATTAATACAATCTGTTCATAGAGAGATAATGATCACTGTTTTCCAAGACTGCAAGAATCTATCTGATCTTATGTAAAATGCTATCTGATCTTATATGTAAAATGCTAATTGTCATTGCTTTAGAGGGGAAGTAAAATCTCCAATATTCTACATCAGTATCCCAATTTTATTACAGTGAAAGATAGGATGTAGCTCTTTGTGAAGCTTATCTGTTAATTTCCAAAGGCCTTTGGTTGCAGAACTGGGAAATAAAAAGAGTCTCTAAAGGACGTCTCCGTAAACTTGTTTTAATGTATCTGTATTTTGTGAATTTATTTGGGAGTGGGTTTTTAAAGCCAAATGTTATTACACTATAATGTGCGATATTGAGCTTCTTTGATTAAAGATATGTTATTGCCTTGAGCCTATTAAAAAAAAATTAAGCATCTCAACCTTGGAATTTGAATTGAAATATGTAATGATCCATGTATTCTCTGCTCTGATTAGCCTGTTAATCGATATAGTTTTCAATATTCTTATATTTTAATAACTCGCTTTCTTACCTTTTGTTAGCATTTGTCATTTTGATGGTCTCCACAGATGTCTTAAAACTTAAGCACCTTCTGCAAATGTTATATTAAGAGTATAATAATAAAGCTCAAACAACAGGAAGTCATAAAAATTATATTCATGTTTTCTTTCCATTTTAATGAGCCAAAGTTTGATATTCTTCTTTCACCACTGTCTCTTTACTTCAGGAGTGATCCCAATGGTTTCAGTAAGAATGCTTGGAGAACAGAATACTATTCAGTGTCAATAAAATGACAGAATTTTGCCTCAGAATGCAGTTATTTTCCGGTATTAAGTATTCCTACTGTAAGTCTCTTTGAAAACAGGGAGAGAGAAAAATGTATAGGGAAATAAACTTCCTTTCATATTTGTTGTGGTTTAACCCCATCCAGCAACTAAGCACCACACAGCCGCTCACTCATTCCTCCCTGCCACTGTGGGATGGGGAGGAGGATCAAAAAAAGTGAAACTCATGGGTCGAGATAAGAACAGTTTAATAATTGTTATTTAAAAAAAAAATTAATAACAACAACAACAATAACAATGAAAAGGAAGGTAACAAAAAGAAAGAAATAAACCCCAAGACAGATGATGCACAATGCAATTGCTCACCACCCACTGACCGATGCTCAGCCAGTCCTTGAGCAGCGATCTGCCCCTCCCAGCCAGCTCCCCCCAGTTTATATACTGAGCATGACGTTCTATGGTATGGACTATCCCTTTGGCTAGTTCGGCTCAGCTGTCCTGGCCATGCTTCCTCCCAGCTTCTTGTACAGGTGCTTGCTGGCACAGCATGGGAAACTGAAAAATCCTTAACTTTGGATAAGTGCTACTTAGCAACAACTAAAACATCAGTGTGTTATCAGCATTATTCTCATCCTAAATTCAAAACACAGCACTGTACTAGCTACTAGGAAGAAAATTAACTCTATCCCAGCAGAAACCAGGACAATATTCATGAAGAAGCTGATGGATAACAGAGAAGTTGATCGTTAAGACAGTGTTTTCAGTACTAGCCATCTTTTATGTTAAAAAGAAAGAAACAGCTGGTTTAGTTTCAGCCTCTGAACTCTTCTTTTGATGGTGGCTGTCCATTCAGTTTAGAATATCAATTACTACATAGTTATACAATTCATCACAGTTACTGAAATAAAATATAAGTAGAATTATATGAGAGCATTTTGGAATCCTTCAGCTGAGTTTATAGTTCAGTATAGTTCTTTATAGACAATGACTGGTTATATGTCAGGCTGAGAAGGAGGCTGGATCAGAGCTAAACTAATCTGTGGATATCTTGGCAATGCTCCTCCATTGCCTTCAACCCCCAAACAATCAGTTCTGGAGATTCTACAGTTTTGTAAAAGCAACTTTAGTGGAGAAAAGCAAAGGATACGAAGCTTTGAAAATACACAGATAGACACTGCTCTGGTTTTTGACCATGATGCTGAACGGTGGGGACAATAAGTTTTCCTCATGCTGCACAGTTTATTTTTGTCTGTGACTTAGAGAACTGTGCTGTAAGCAGCGTGATCAGTCTTTGCTCAGACTGCTGCAGCTTTCTGTATTAACAGCCTGGTTAAACTGGTGTGTTTCCTTGGGAAGGAGCAGAGAAAATTTGCCTGTTGACATTTCACAGTGTCATCTGGAAGGAAAGCAGAGTATAACCACCTCTTCTCTGCAGTGCTTGCAATAAAGGGTTGAGATCTGTACTTGCTAGGAACTGGCTGTGAGAATATACTGAGCTGGTATATTGACCTTGCTGCTTATCTTGCTGAATGATCTTGTTTTATTGTAAACTTCTAAGTCTTAAATCTACATACTTCTGTCATTGTGTAGCTAGTGTTTACACTCGATCATACAGGTAAGTAAGTACCATGTAACCATTACATACATTAAATGCCTCATCTATAACCTGTGGTTGGTCTCTACCCACCAAGAGGGTTCATCTGGCCTGTGACCTGCTACTGACTTCCTTGTGAAGGCCTCCCAAAAATGGGCAGGTCTGCTATTTGGTGCTTGTCTATCCAAAGCTTCTGGGGAAGAAAATGAGTTATTGTGCATACTGAGACCAGCTGCTCACTCTACACACGTGCCATCAGATGGCTCATCATGGCAGGAGATTAGGCTATGGTGTACTCCATGGCAAGGGGTTTGGGCACCGCCGGTGTTGCACCAGGTAGATGAGGTCCATTACAATTCAAATATTTAATGTCACAGTTCACTGCAGGTAAGAGCTGGGAGAATCAATATTCATAGAGCTTACCATAGAGAGACCCAGACTGTCAAAGGAAACGTTAAACAGAACTTTAAGTTGCAAACATCAGTATGACAAGTAGCTCCAAACTAATGCAATATAAACCATAAGATGGTCTACCTGTGAAAGACACATGCAATCTACTGACAGCAAGCAAGAGTGAGAAAAACAAATGTTTAATACACAGAGGATTCAAAATTCCTCCTTTGAAATCACTGGTAATTTGGCTGGCCTATTAGGAGAAAAAGTAATGCTTTTCAGGGACTGAGTTTCAGAAAAGGTCCTGAGGCATGCGTAGATGGGAGTTTTGGCACAAACATGTTCATTTAAAGCAGAACGCGATACAAAGCTGTTAACTGTAGCTAGTTATTTGTGCCCAGGCTTGTTTTCCTAGTCTTGATATTGGAAGATGTCATCTTATCTCTCACTCTTCACATATCCATTCTGATGTTTTCCTGTCATGTTATGACATGACGAATGTGAGTGGCCGTGGGGACTCGGGCTCCAGCTATCTGCCTTGTGCAGCTCCACAAAACGGCTGAGCCTGCACTGGTGCCTGTCCAGGCAATGGACGTTGTGTCCCTGCTCCTCAGCAGTGCGGCCAAAGGCACTGCTGCCAGCCTTGCTACCCCACTGGAAAGGAAAAGTGGAGCTGACAGGAGCTCGTAGGCTTGAAAAGCGCATATGTTTCATGTTGCTAAGCTTGCTGTGAAGAAAGAGGGGGGAATTTGTCGGAATATTTTTTGACAGTCAGCTTTAAGGTGTAAAGAAATATTAAAAAAAATCAGTTTTGTTGAAGCTCTCTAGTTGACTTTCAGGTGTGTGATTTGAGGATGGTGACCTTGTTGGGATGTCAGTCTGAGACAACACAAATACTGGGGTATAAACGCACCAATATCACTGCTGTAACCAGCGGAGGAGTTGTCAAGGGACAGAGGCGATGAAGTGGCTGCAGCCCACCTCTGTTAGGAGATGGATGTTCTCCTGGTCACGGGGTGGAGAAGCAGCTGAAGGGCTGAACCTGGTCCCGTCGTGGCTGCTGCTGCTGGCGTGTGTCCTGCTGGAGCAGTGGTGAAGCCTGCCTGTAACTACCAAGAGTATGTGAACGTTTCAGTTGTACCGTTTCTATCAATCAGCTTCATATTTTTTCTCTGTAGGAGTAAACAAACCAAATGTTTCTGTGTATAAAGGAGGATCATCTGCAGCTAGGAAGGCCTTCTGCGCCAATAGTTACAATTAAAAGCAGTTTCTTTGCATCGGGAGGAATGTCTGAGCAGTGGATTTGTCATCTGTTGGGTAAATTTATAATGTTTTATTTTATCATTATAGATATAAAAGATGTATCGAGTAAGCTGGTACTAAATAGAGCTCTAAAACAGACAGAAACCTCATCCAGAGGGCTGGCAGCAGTAAGTCAAAACCAAATCTGTCAGGGAGCTCGAGGGACAGGCAAGTAGGCAGCAATTCTCAAGGACAACCCAACCACCCATCTCCTCCAGGTGCTCTCCTGGGGGATATCAGCTGCTCGCCGTCCACACGCACCAAAATCCTCCGCCCGCCCCCCTTCCCACCCGTCCTTCTCGCCCCACTGCTGGGAGATGGGCTCCTGCACGAGGGACCCTGGGTTTTCTCCCTGCTTCATTCCGCCCCATAATTACCTTCCCGTGCCTGGTGCCCACAGCCCTTCCCTTAAACCGCTGGTGGGTTTTCAGGTGCCGAAGCGCGTGATGCGCAGAGCAGGGCATCAAGTTCAGGCTGGGAAGATCCAGCTCTTTTCCTCACTCTGCAAGTGATCTCTCCACCCAGTGCTCCCATTTCCCTCATGGTTTTGTTTCTTCCTTTAGATTGATAACTCAGTGACTAAAAAATACTTCTGAAAACATAGTTAGTGTAGGCCCATCCTAAAGTGGCCTTGGAGCTGGCTGGGGCCTTCAGGAGCTATGGGAACACGAGAAATAACTCTTTTTCCAGCTGCAACTGAAAAAAAGCGCAAGAGAAATACTTTTGTTAAGGTGACTGATCTTCATCCTTGACAAAGAGCTGACTGGTGAGCCAGCATTCTCTCTTTGGGAGAACTACTATTTACTGGCAGTCAGCAACACTGGCTGTCAGCTATCTATCAAAAAAAAGAAAAAAAAAAACCCAAAAGAAAAATCATTGCAAGCTTTGCACAGAGCAGCCTTGCACAGTTCTGGGGAAAGGAGGGAAGTTATAAATGGGATGCTGCAGTCAAGCATATGATTGGGACTCAGCAGGAGATTTCCTTTTGGTAAACCAGCTTTTGGGGCAGGAGCTGCTGGTACCCAGGAGTCACATTGTGTTGGGTGCTCTGCCTCCTGAGCTGGAAAGCCAACACGAAGCTGCTGGCTGGCTGCAGCCACAGGTGATTTTCCATAGACTGCAGGAACTGAACATAAAACTGTGGAAAATGGGGAATGTCACCGAGTAGCTCAGTTTCTTTTACTGAAATAATCATCAACTGACGTACTCCTTGGCTTCAGTTTGGCTACTGTCCACAGACTTTGAAGGTTCTTATCAGGTTGCACTCTTCATGCTTTAATATGTCTTTATCTGACCCCTTCCACTACTGCAGCTGGTTTACATCAAAGTAATGGATAGGACAGCGTGGTTTGAGTTTCTGCTTTTTTTTTTTTTAAAATCCTCCCTTCTCAATTAAAAATGATAAACCATGGCAGATTTATTATTAATTTGTGAGAAGAATGCTTAAGAACTACACTAAATCTAGATACTAATGCAAAAAACTTGTAGCTGATTTCATCCAGGCACCTTACAGACATCATTCTTATTTCTTGTCTCTCCCTTTTAGTTTTTGTAACCTTCATGTGATGATTAAGCTAGGTTTGGAAAGCTATCACAGTGAATTCAAGCAGAAGATGTGAACAGCTATGAAGACTTATGTTGCTGCATGAATCAGAATCACTAGAAATTGAATTTATTTTTTTAAAAGGTTTGGCCCATTGTGACTTATCTGAGGATTATTTGTAGGGTGGTTTATTTCATGTGTCTGTTTTGTTTTTTTTCTTCATAGTGACTATGGGTAAGTGGAATGCAATTAGGCATTGTAGAAACACTTAGGTAATACTGTAGTCAGAAGCAGTGAAGTATCTGAGTACGTTGCAGGTAACTCCCCTGTTCCAGTGTCTGTCTACCGACATGGTTCATTTAAGATTGCTATAAAGGTGGAAATGTTTTATAGATGGTTAACTAGCATGCTTTCCAGAGCAAAGGGAGATGAGATAAAAATGTATTCACTTCATCAGAACAAGGAAGGAAAACCTGGGAATCCAGAGAGTTGGTTTTGGTTGAATGTCATAAATATACAAATGGTAAGACTTGGAAATAGAAGGAAGAAAGAAAGGAAGTGATCCTCATGGCTCCGCCTCTGAAGGAGAAATCTTCCCTTAGATTTGCCATTTTTTCTTGACTGCCAGGTCAGTGTAAGAAGCTGGTGACAGGTAGTGAAATGGATCGGTGGTAATAACTATTAATAACTATGATAGTTGCAATAATGTCTAATTGCCCTTGGTATATGTTTAATGAACTCTTATTGTTCAAATATGATGGCAAGAAATATGTATTGTACAAGAAGTACCAAAAACATAAATATAGCAGCAGTCCTCAAGCATAGCTGTGAAGTACAGGTTAGTGTGGGTGGAAAAAGCTTTAAAAACGTTGGGGTGGATTTTTTTTTCCCTTCAGTATTTTGTCTGGGAAATTCATACTTGAATCAGAAGGGCAAGTTACACAGTGTGGGTTAAAAAAACCCTACAAACAACCAGAATTTACAAGGCTGAGTTATGCCACAAACACTTCCTGACATGATTAATTAAATGCTACTGTAAGTCCTAATAGGTCAGTGTCAGTTTTACAGGAACTCCTCTGAAGCTAGTTGAAAATGTCCTGCCTCCATGTCATCACTCAAAACATTTGTGTTGTGTTTCTCTTGCAGCTAAAAACTGTTTGCTTTCTCAAGATACATTGTTGTACTTCCCAGAACGTGCTCTCTGTTTACTGGGAGCAAACGGTCCAGGGGAATGAGTGCTCAATGTGATGGGCAACATATGGGATTGAGTGAGACATCCAATGAATGTGGATGCAGTAAAAGCTGTTCTTTTGCTCAGAGTGAATGTTAATGATGTTTCCACGGTTCATGAATAAACTCACTCAGAACATGAAGTTCTTCGGGAAAAAATCCCAACCTCTCCTATTAAAGTAATACGCCCATGTTGCTATTGAATCAGAAGCCAGCAGTAGCAACAACAGTTGCTGCCAGTATAAAAAAAAAAAAATAATAATACTAACAATAATCTTGTGCATTTTTTTTCATACAGGCAGTTCAAAGTCCTAAAGATATCAATGCAGAAATATCCTAGCGCTGTACTCTGCCAGTATGTGGTCCAAGCCCACAGATCAGGGCGTCAGCCAGCTCATATCTCTGGCTGTGTCAAGACTTGTTGACTTACCTGGATCCAGATCAGAGTTTTCCTGGCCACACCATATGCCCAGATTTTTGCTCTATGGATAGCAGGGAAATGAGATGTGCTCTGCAGCATTGTGACACCATGCACCCAACAGCAAAGCTGGAACATGTTTACCTTGCATATCTCACCTCTGCTTTCTCTCCTGTCTGACCACTGTGATGTTTTGCCTCTGAAGGTCTCCCATAAAAGCACCCCTGACCTGCTCAGACCTTCCCTCTTTTTTGGATGTGGAAGTAATGAATGAACTCTCCTCTCTGGCAATCAGCAAGGGGCTCTCTCACAAAGATGTATCTGTGCATTTATAGCTTGAAGAAAAATAGATTGGTTGTGGAATTTGGATCTTGGTGTGAAACAGCTGCAGCCTGGAGCTGGTGAAGCTTTTGGTATCATGGAGCTATGGTCAAAGGTCGGACCGGTCAGATATTATTGTATCACAGATTCCTAGAAACTACAGGCATGGTTCTGACAATGATGATGATTATTATTATTATATGCTGCTACCAGTAAGAAGTATCTTCATCAAATAAATATAAGTCCTTTAAAGAAACGAAATAGAGAAAATCTTTCCATACATTTTGGTATTGCTGCAAGTACCACCAAAACAGCGATCACTGCCTTCATTGTGAACAGCCCGGTGCAAGGGCAGCTCTGGGGAAGCCACAAGAGGGCAAGTCTACACCAACAGCCTTCCCAGCTGTTCTGGACTGGGGAGAGACATGAAGGTCTCATGAGCCTTGAGGATGCTTCTGAGTGCTGCTTCATTTTTATGTCTACAGTGAACAAGGTTTCTGGACACTCTAAAATTCAATGCATAGCTGTGATCTCTTAAAATGGTCATCATCTGTAAATGCTGGATTTTGGGCTAAGTCTGTTGCTCACTTGTCTTTCAGGTGTAAGCATTATTGGTCATTTCTGAAAATACTGTCCAAAGTCTGCCTTTAGAGAGCACGCTGAAGTCCTGTGGTCTAAAGCTTTAAAGTGCAAAATATTAACCCTAAGTCAAATCCCTGAGATTTCAATTCATGTCCCCTGTGATAAAAATATATTTATATAAACTCTACTGCATATAAATTTATTATGATGGACACCAGCCTTGTTTTCTTCCTCTAAAAAGAAACAGTTTCAGTAAGGAAGTATCAAGTAAGAATGAGCTTCCACAGCTATAATTTACAAGAAAAGCATGCTTCGTGACGAACAGGAGATAAAAGCTGCCTTGAATAGCTTACAGACTAAACAGACAGAAAATATTTCCAGAGACAGTCTCAATCATTCAATAAAGGGCCAAAAAAAAAGATTTTTATTGAGTGTAGATTTGATTTTACTCAGTGTATTTTTGTGTTACCAAGCCATTCACATGTGTTTTTTTGTCTCCTTACCTGGATTATAGAGTAAGGCAAGTTTTCCTAAACAGGCTGCATTGATCCAGGCATTCCAGCTAAAATTCTCAGTGCAAAGTACTGCAAACTGCTGCAAATAATTCATTATTAGACACATTCTTTACCATTTCTGAAACAAAGCATCAGAGAGGAACAGGAACATTGCATAGCATTTTAGTGATGTTTTTATTAGATGGAAAGAAAATATATGACTAATCTTCAGTTGAAGGAATTGCTTGCAGTTACGTAGTTAACTTCTAATTTATTGCCAAAATTTATTTGCTGTTAGGTGACATTGACTCCAGTGACCAATGCCACAGATTATTTTTTAAGGAACAATTTTATAGCTGAAAAGACCACATATTACAGAGCTATTTATAAAGTTTAAATGTCTTAAGCTAACAATATGTGAGTGCACAGCCAAAAGTGAAAACATTACGGCTTGCTAGGAGAACTCATAACTCTAATACATGGTTATGAAATGGGGCTTACGACAATGAAAACACAGCTTATGTCAGCACACTTCCTCTAATGAGGCTGCAATTGTAATAGAAATCTCTGTGCTTCATCTTACCTAGGTGCTCAGCTTATGCCTGTTCCCTGATTGTTCTGATTTCATGCAATCACAATATGAAGCTTTTGTATGAATATTTAATACTGCAATTTGCATTACATTGGTGCCTCATTGTGTGAGGGACTGTACAAACCACACAGTGAGAGCCAGTCTTGCTGCAAAGAGTGTAAATTTTAAATTGACAAGAAGACAGAGAGAGTGGGAGAGGAAAGAAAAGTATAGAGAAGGGAAGAGACCTGCGCTCTCCCTGCAGATAGGTGGCAGAGAGTACTGCTGAGCCCTGTGTCCTATTCATTCCCTCTCTAGGAAACTTATTCATGTCTTTGGGTTGCGATAACAACATTAAGCACTCTTGACAATTTACATCTCTACTCGTTAACTAGATGTTGGCTCCTTCAAAATGATTGTGTCTGTTCATGTTGTAAGGAACATCTCATCACCGGCAGAAGCGATACAAACATTTCATTCACCAAAGGAAGCCCATGAACAGCCTGTTTGAAAGCCATGGAACTATCACCTCTTCTCATGCTTTGTGGGCTTTTATTCTTGCTCTAACCCACTTTATCTCCATTTTTGCCTTACCTTGTGCTCAACTACTAGTACACTGCGACACCTGCAATTTCACAGCAAGGCTATGAAGCCACTGAAAAATTTAACACTTTTTATTTAGATGAGACCGATAATGATGCCAGTGGTTTCTATGCTAAAGTGATAATCTTTTCTTCACTCCTTTTTAATCAGCATCATTCATCTATGTCATCGTGAGTGCTAAAACTACCTTCAAGAGCAAATTTATTTTGGAAACTAGGTACAGAAATTTGTAATTTGCTATTCCCAACCCATATTTTATTAATGGTTTTGATGTTGCCAGTTATTACTTCAATAACCTTCCATTCAAGTAGTTAAAATGCAGATGATATATTTGTTTCATAATGGTTCTTCATCAATTAATTGGCAAGGCTGGAAATGCTTCGAGCCAAATGATAGCCAAATGCTCTGATGAGCTGCGATAGCGGAACACAAATGCAAGTGAGGAGTACTTGTTTGTCATGTGATATATATGAAGGGAAGTCAATTGAAAGCCATATTCTTGAAAAGATGAAAAAACACATCAGGATTAAACTTCACAGTGATATAGACAGGGAAGTTTATATACTATTTAATTTTTTTCAGTGCCTCCTAGTGTTTATACTGTGTATTCAGACTGAGGGCAAGCTCAGGAGCTTCACTGGCTATGTAAAATAGAATAGAATAAAATAGAATAGAATAAAATAAAATAGAATAGTTCAGTTGGAAGGGACCTAAAACGAACATCTAGTCCAACTGCCTGACCGATTCAGGGCTGACCAAAAGTTAAAGCATATTATTATGCTTTAAAATAATTTTATTATTATACTATGGAACAGGCTTCCTAGAGAGGTGGTTGATGCCCCAAGCCTGTCGGTGTTTAAGCGGCATTTGGACAATGCCCTTAGTAACATGCTTTAGGGGTACACATCCTTGCAGAAAAGTGTATGTTTTTGTGAGTATGCATGTATGGATGTAGCTGTCTATCAATGTACACCTCTGTCCACTTGAGGAAGTTATGGCTGTCGCTTTCTTAAAGGACATGACCATTCAAAACTTCACAACAACAGTAAAGGGAGATCTTAGTCCATACGCAACAGTATGCATGTTGGTAGATCTAATTCTTCCTAGTAAAAGGCAGCAATACAAATGCTTGTTTTATATATTGCTATAATATATATATTTACACCTACACATGTGTTTCTGTACATAAAAGGGAGTGCTCCAGGAAGGCTTTTCAAAGTCCCATCTAGGGCTGGAGGCTGTTTTTCATCAGGGGAGCAAAGAGTTGTGTTTATGCAACTTTTATGCAACTGAAACAACAAAGTTTTAGGATCCAGCCTTGTGGTTCATTTCTCTTAGCTGTGTAGCTTCTAGAAAGATGCTATTTACATCCTTTGGCATGAATTTTCTCATTTCTTACCCATTTTCATAGCCACACCTTTAAAATGCACAGGAAATGAAGTTGTGCTTCTTTGTAATAAAGTCTCACCAGATATTCAGTTCTAAAACATTACCCACGCATACACACAAAAGATCAACGTTTAAGCTGAAAGAGCAATCATACGTGTCAAGGTGGAAAAAGAACTACAGGAATTTTCATTTTAAAGAATCTGTAAAAATGTGATATCAAAAATGTAAGTTGTGTCTCGTTCTAGGAGAAGGTGCTTAAATTGTTGGGCTATTTGTGCCTTTTATATATATTGTTATAACCACTTCTGCATAGCAAATGACTAGTATTATCATCTCCAGGAGGAAAAAATTAAAGAAAAAAAGAGAGCCCAACAACAACAGACACTTCCTAATCATCTTGCTTGAAGAGAGATGCTAGCTGTGAGCCATTAGTGTGTGTGGAGAGAGATAATTAGAAGAAAAGCAGAGATTAAACAAGAAAATTTAATTTATGTGTGAAAAGGCAAATGCTCTAAGATAAATGTTTAATCCAGAATATTTAACTATTTCATTGTTCAGCCTCAGTCTGCTAGTTGACATGAACTGAATGAAAAGAAACAGAAGCTCATGGTCTCTTTGTGCTTTCCTAACTGGATCCACTTCTTGTCTCTTGTTTTATTTTGGGATGATAAAGTCTGAAAAGTACGGCTCATTTCCCCGCCTTTTTTAGTACCTACATCAGCCAAGATCTCTTGAATGCCAATACACAAATGCTTATGCATATTTATAAAGTCTCAGAGTGGCTACCCTTTGTGATAGTTCAACACATTATCAGTACACTGGGCAGCAAGTCGTTTTTGCCAGGAGGGTCAGATCCTGAAGTGGAAAACCAGCCAGGGAAGAGTGCTGGAGGGTACGATAGCAAGTGCCTTTGGAGAGACTGATGGTCCCAGTGGCCCCCAAGCCCAGTATGGCTTTGTACTTCTTGGCGTCTACTCTTGACCCCACAGATATTTTTTATTTTTCAGAAGAAAGGTGCTCCTGAAGTTTCAGGGAGAC
Source organism: Buteo buteo (assembly GCF_964188355.1). NCBI lineage: Eukaryota > Metazoa > Chordata > Aves > Accipitriformes > Accipitridae > Buteo > Buteo buteo. The sequence goes on from NC_134188.1 coordinate 19,844,346, forward strand.
TGAAAAGCTGAAGCTACCCTGTGAAAATGATGCTGTTTTCTGGATATGCGTAGGGCGTGAATTATGGAAACTGTTCAGCTGTGCTGCCACCGGGCTGGGTGCTGTTCAAAGACCATCCAAGGAGTGGGGTGCTTCCCTCACAGACATCTGCCAGACAGACAGACAACAGACACGTAGGTCCTGCTGTCAGAAGATACTATTGAGCCAGAGGGAGATAGCTTTGGACTTCTAGTTACCTAAATGATGCTTTCCTAAACCAACTCCGTTCCCAAAGAATGAATATTAAAAAAAAAGCTGAAAAGTGTCAAATTCATCCTGAGATACATCCCTACAATACAGTAACAACACAGTGTCTTGGCATCTGTGTATCTTACCATTTCTGTCACCTGACTGGAGGCTGATTCTTAATCTGCCATACCAAGGCTGCTTTACACTCTTCTGTAAAAATCTAGGATTATTCAGTAGTCAAAAAGTGTACACATATGACACAAACACACTGAGAGCATAAAAATACTTGCAAAAAATAGTGAGATTCAGGATGTTTAGGGCACAGGGGGCCTTGCAGTTTTGGGATGTGAAGCTCATACAGCTCCTATATTGGTTCCGGTATTTTTCTTGACTGCACTGCTTCTGTGTGACATTATTGACCAGGTTGTGATTTACAGCAGTGTAATCAAATTGAGAACGCAGACCTTAGCAAGCTCAAAACACAAAGGGCTCTGACTGGCTCTGAATCTCAACATATCTAGTACTTTACTGTTAGGGGTATTTTAAATATTTACTGGGAAAGGGAACACATTAATTAAAAACATAATTTTGGATCGTAATAAGTGTGCTTTTGAAGTCTGCCTGGGACAGAAATATCACAGTTCTCCTGTCTGGTCTTGTTAACCTACTAGTGAAGTAAAGAGCATTGAATGAATGAATTTTTTGTTTTGTCTTTTTTTCTAATTTCATTGAAGAAATCTTTTGCTAAGGCACATTTAAATATATGCCGCACTGAAACACTCAAAACTGCAGGGGAAAACAATATGATGAGGATGCACTGACCTGCACTCTTTTTAACCCCTGCCAAGGGGAGGGTGACTGGTTCAGCTGTAGATGCTGCAAGAACAGGTCTGCTCTCAGTCAGAAGAGTCTCACCAAGATGTCAGTGAGATCTGAGGGCAGTTGCTTCTGGGCATGGTAAAAGCTTTAGGGATTTCCTGGTGTCAGTGATTAAAAATGAAAAAAGTAGATTCAGGACTCAGCAGGGCTGTGAGATGTAGTGATGGGAGAGTGACAGGAGCGTATTGCTACACATGTTAACAATTAGCATCACTCGTAATTTCAGGTACAAGAAAAGGCGAACAAGCAAGGGCTGTTAAAAATCAATAGTGATTCCATGTTCAGTGGTATGACAGAGAGGAATTTTTCTAAACCCTGACGTATGAAATCTGCTATTATAACTGAAATCAGCTGCTAATATATGTGGATAAAATATCAGTGCAGCTAAAGAAAGGAATGCGTACAGGCTGTAGCAAGCTGTTGTGAAATGCAGGAGGTGTGGGTTTGTCACACCTAACTTTTAATGCCCTCAGTACAGCTTAGATGGCAACAGACTGGAGCACAGGGAGCAGTTCTCATCAGCAGCTCATCACACAGTAGATGACTGTTTTTGATCCAGATTGTCACTATAAACTCTACTCGCTGTATTTGCTCCATTTACTCCATATAGATCTCAGTTAATAATGGAAGAAAAGATACCATATTAGCCATCTACAAGGATAGGACCTATATCTCAGTTAATAATATAGGCTTTCTGTAGCTAATAGCACCCATCTGCCTTCTGACTGGAAGCAAATCTATGATACAGGTTTGGTCTTTTTTCCTCAGCAAATTAGGTATTTAATCCAAACATAGCTAATATGCTGGTGCTGTGCCATGGGAGAGCTGTCCATTAGGACATGTGTCTGCTTTTAAGTAGCCCAATGAGTATTTGGGTGTATGTGTCTGGGTAAGGCGAAACTCAGTATAGTTTATGCAGATGCATTATGCAGGTGTCCTGAACACTGCAGAGCATCACCATCTGCAGGTGGTGCTTTATGTGACATCTGTCAGAAGCAGCTCATTTGCTCCTGTCTCAGCCTCAGGGCAGAATTGCATGATGACTGGCTTGTTGCCTTTTTTTTTTTTTTTTTTTTTTAAAATCATGTGGTTTTGTTTGTTAAAGGAATGCCCAGGCAGCACAGGTGTATTCTCAGCAACTGAGCGTCACAACACCAATACCTCGTGCTCTAGATCATGTGAGACAAAAGAGGCTGCAGTGGACCACATGGCAATGAAGAGGCGCAGAACCAAGTTTCAGAAGGAAAACGTGCTTTTTTTAAGATAAGGGGAATATGGCCCCTGCTGCTTTGCAGCACCGTGGCTTCTCTCCTGCTCTAGTAGTTTATGTATCCGATCCAACAGGCTCTAAACAGGCTGTGAAACCTGTGAGCTACCAGCCTTGCTGGGGGGTGCACTAGGGGAAGCACGTGTAGGAGCAAATATCGGACTCCAGCTCGATGCAAGATTGATCAGGCCTGAGGGTACGTCTGTCTGGAGCGGTGCAGACAGTGGGGTCTGCATCTTCCCCGCCTGTGCTTCGAGCCATCCGGACTCCAGCCAGCTCTGATATGGCAGCCATGCAATCAAAGTTGATAAGGCAGTGCCTGAACCAGAGCTGGCTTTTTTTCCAGCTAACTTTGAGCCATGAATGACCCCTGGCGCTTCCCCCCCCACACCGAGTCCTCTTCTCCTCAACTCTCCTTGAAGAGTGCAAGCTTCGGAGCAGCCTGTGCATTTCTTTGGAAAATTTGTTCCAGAGATTCAGATCACCTTTCTTAAAGCTGTGGCACCTTCAGAGCTAAAGATTACCTCAGGGTTGAACCCTCTGTGTGCAAAGGGCTTCCTCCTTAGAGGTCTGGATGTGCACATCTGCCTGAATAGAAATTCTGGGGCATTTGTGAGTTCAGGTGAGCTGACCCCCTTCCAGGAAAACTTGGGGAAAGGCCAGGGCACTGAGCTGCCCTCTCCAAACCCAAGCAGAAGCTTGGTTCAGTAGCTATGGTATAGCCATGCCTTTTTTAAGCTCGGCAACAATTTCCAAGTCCAAGGAAGTGTATTGCCTGCCGTCCATTAGGCCTATGGATTACCCTTATCCCCAAGCCTTTAACATCGTATTTGGAAGAGGAGGAGAAGAGCACGTTTTAAATTCTTCCGCATGCCCATGCAAGGGCCAAGGACATGCCGAGCTGTTCCTTCAGTGCAAAAGGAAGGTCTCTGTTTAGACACCTTACTTGAGGGCCTTCAGGGATAAATCCTTGAAGCGACCCTTCCATCTAACTCTTTGCCATTTGATAACATCAAGTCAATGCTTTCACTATGTCCTGTTAGTATTATTCTTTGTTAAGCACTGACAATGGATTTGGCAGTCTATGAGGCACAGCAGAAGATGCCGTTATCTGGTACTGCCAAGGTGGAGAATGTGGACATGGGGCACTTGGCTAGTTGTGTCCCTGGGCTTAGTTCTGCATGTCTCTGACAGCAGTAAATGTGACATCAGGAGCAGTGTACTTCTGAAGCACTGAATCGTGGAGCACTGTAAGGTGTTACCCGCGACAGAGTCGGTCCTTCAGCTGAGACTTCATGGTGGTGGACTTGAGCATCTGCCCAAAGACTCTGAGGTTTGCTTTTGCAGGAGGGCTGCCAGATCCAGTTGGAGGACCTAACTCCTAATTATTATGCATGGAAAGAACAGTCCATCTGTCATCAAGATTTATTTGGGGATAAATATTAAAATTCACTTCTGATCTGAAAGGATAGTATCTGTCTGGTGTATATTCCCTAAGGATGGCAGTCTGGCTAGATGTCAGTGTGGTCAAAAGTTGGCCTGTTTTGGAGAGGGAGCAAAAGGAGAGGGATATATATTTTTTTTTTAATATATGTATATATATGCATATATGTATATGTACATATACATGCACATATATATGTCTGTATTCATGTATGTGTACAAATACATATAAATGTGTATTTATACATACTGCAAGCAAAGTCAACGTTGTTGTCAGTCCTGTATGTTTTGAATTCATGGAGGGTGAAAACATTTGAAATCTTTCTTCCCTGGCCATTTTATGTTTTTCTAAACGCCTCTTCTTTCCACCAAACTACAGGAATGACAGAACCATCCATCTTATTTCATGAAAATAGATATTTCTTCTAAAGAAACAATAAGATACACCTTGGGCTTGGATATGGACCCCGAGTTGGTATAAAATATCCTAATTAATAGAGCTTTGATTGCTACAACAATTTACAGTTAAGCTACTGCCTTTTATTTTTATGTTATTTGATTTTATTTTGAGCTGCAGTAAATTTTAAATCTATCTCCCCCCACACTTTTTGTATTCTTGTCATTGGTGAAGGATATATTTCTTAAAGACTTTACAGGATTAAGCTGTTTAAGCATCACAAAATGAATCTATCAGCTTCATCATACTGAAATATGACCTTTTTCTGCTTAAAAAATCTTAAAATAATTAGGTCAAAGTTTTCGTTGTTGATATTTGTGCTACAGTAATTCATGCCTGATAATTTAATTGAATTTTCATATGTATGAAGCAGATGTTATAGGTTCTCTGCTACATCACTATGGTAGTGTTAGTCATGCAGATTTATAATAAAGCAATCCCTTATTGTTCCTTCACACATTTATCTACATTTTGTGCTGCAGCTGATTTTGCAATTGTCTCATTTAATTATGAACATTGACATCATTTACAGGATTTATTCATCTAATTAAGTGGGCTCTAATAGAGAAGTTTCAGAAATAAAGCCAAGAGACTAATATATGTTTGCTAGTGGTTACATTGGTTTCTATTGTTTCTCTTAAGCGAGGAGTGAGAAAAAAATAAGGTATTTGTTTCCTGATATCAGAAGGAGTCTTAAAATAAATATTTTCAGTCTTCTCAGTCACATTATATATGAAGGAATATTTCAAAATGTTAAATTGATTGTTAATAGTAAACTAACAGAGCAGAATACAAAAGCAGAAGTGGTAGTGAGAGCTGAGAAGCCATGGTTATAGGCAGTCTGTTGACCAAGGAGATTTTATAACAACTGGTAAACCATTTATTAAAGTGTATATTTACTCATTGAATGAGCCTTTATAAACTGTATGTGTGTGACATTAATACAAAGTGTGAACCTTATCATTTTTCAGGCAAAGATAAAATGAAAGAGATTTGTTGATTAACGATCCTCTAAACTGGTTGAATGGCCCAGCAAGGTCAGGAATGAGAAAAAATCCAGTTCATTAGTCAGCAAGTTTTCCTTCTCATGGTTTTATTGCTCAACCTTGCTTATTTATTGGTCAAGACAAGGGAAATGAACAGGAAAAAGTCCAGCTAGGGTTATAGTCCAGCTCTGTAACAGGCAGATGTAACTTCCTGCCCTTCAGGAGTTTCCATTTCTGCTCCTCCCCCATCCATCAAGTGTTGGGGTGGTCACGATTCACTGCAAACCACAAGTAATATTAATTTAGTCTGACCTCCGTGATAGACAGAACAATAACTGTGTTTGTTCATTTCCATAAATCTGTTTAAGCTTGATGGTCCTTCCTGTTTTAAAGCCTTCAGGTGAAGGGAAAGTCTACTATGTCCCTAGATGCTTTGTCTGGTCATTTATTCAGGATGAGGCTCATTACCATGAGGCCTTTCTTGTCAGAGATGACAGTGGGGTAATTGGGGTGTCACCAGTGGAGGTAAAGATGTTCAGAGCAACTTATGTGTGATAAGTATTTCCTGTCTCATAGTAATACCTCATATCTTAGTAAGTCTTAAGGAGGCAGTGGACATTCAAAAAGATTTGAACCTGCAGTAACCCACAGCTGATGAAACATGATGCTTGGTGAATCATGAAACAGCTGAATTCAGAGGGACACCAGTCATCTAGCCGATCCCTCTGCCTCAACTGTTATCCCTTCTTACCTATACTAACCCTCCTCTTCTCCATCCTCAGTCAGGAAATTCAGCAGTCTCTCTAGGCAATCTGTTTACATAAGTAATAGTTGGGAAATTCTGTGAATTTAAAATAAATCTGTCTTGTATTGATTTAATCCTATAATTTTTGTGTCCATTCCCAGAAAACATGAAAAACAATTTATTGTTTTCTTTCACATATTTGAAGATTTGTGTGTCTCCTTTCAATCTTCAGTAAGTTGAACAGGATTCATTTTTTTCTAGTAGGGAATGGAGAGAGGTATTCAATACCCAGGAATTGAATACCTATGTGCAGTATTTTTTAATTATGTAGCTGTCATCTGTCTCCCCCAACTTTTCAGAATAATTGTAATGAACAGTATTTCTTTCCACTCTGATTTTTTTAATCAAAATCTTGTTATGGTGGGTTTTTTGTTTGTTTTCATTAAAGTCACAACTTCAGAAGTCATGGGATTATTTGAAACTTTCAACTTTTCTTAGAAGAACTTTTCAGAGCGAAGTATAGTACAGAGAGTAGGGGGCGGTGGGGGAGGGAAGTTTGTTTTGGGCCAGTATGCACATTCTTCTTCTCCCTCCTCATCCATATAAAAGATTTTTTTTTTCTCTTTAAACGAGCAGATCGGCAAAAGCTCTTATTTTGCTTATTTTAGCAATTCACGTGAAAGAACATTTGCTAACATTGTGTTGGCTAGCAGACCTCGCAACAGCTGTGAAAGCTTCCCAGCACCTACGGTCAAGAAGGAAATGGCTACTGTACTAGTTGACAAACTGCAGTGTTTTTGAGAAACTCATTACCTCCAGGAGAACTGTGGTATCCCTCTCAGAATGAAGGAAAATCTGATGGCTCGAGTATGGTATTTTTCATCTGCGTGCTTTCAATTTGAATAAAAAACAGATGCAGAGGTACTAGCTTTCATTCCTCATAATATTGTCACTCTTATCAGCAAGCTGAACTGATAATATATTGAAAAACTGTAGCTGGGTGGCCATTACATTTAATCCTCCAGCAGTTATTTTTGCCCTGTTGTTTCTCACCCTTATGAAGACTGCCTTGCAAATACCCCATGGTTTATCCACTGCCACTGAGCACAAATTTCTGGTGAGGTTCTTCTGTAATCACATGGAAAGCAGATCAGGCAAGCTGTAAAGTAAAAAATGGATCAGGTTGTGTGAGACCCACAAGGTGACTTTACAAAAGAGCGCTATCAAAGGAGAGGTGTGACTAGAATTAAGCAGAAGACAGCTGTGGCAACGGGGTGCCAAATGACAGGATGGAGTCGTCTGTCTGAAAATATCTTAATGTCTGCTACTTAAGCATACACCAGTGCTTGAATAGGTAATTTATCAGAAAGTTAGAGTATTGCTCTTCTTGTTTGTGTTCCTCTGTGCATTAGAGGAAAAGGCATGTTTCATCTTAATATGCTGAATGTGTTTTTCTTCTGTCCACAATCCACAGTTAAGTGATTTAATTTTCATGTCTGGCTTCTATTTCTTTCACAGAGCCAGAAATGTTACATCTGTAATGGTCTGATGCAAACTCCTTTAGAAGTCAGTGGAAAGTCTTCTGCTGACATTAATGGGTTTTAAATCACACTTTAAATCAAAGTTTTAAGTGAAGGACTGATTTGGTAGCTTCTGTATTTCTATGGATTTGCTTATTGATAACGTTGGGCTATATATTTAAGAACTGAAGATCCACTTTACCATGTAAATCAGCTAATCGCTCTTCTACGTGCAATGTCTGAAAATGAACATACCCTTTTCTGAAAACACAGTGGACTTTTTTTTTTTCTCTTTTCTTAATGTGGTTCCATCGTGTTAAACTGAAAGGAAAATTAAATCATTCTATTGCTATAAGCTATTCATACTGTTATAATCTGTGTATCTGTCAACCTTAGATATTCTTGAAGGGGATAGTGAGAGTGAGGAATGAACTCATCTGAACTCAGCAGGAAATTAAGGAGGTACTTGCAAAATAAAATAAGCTACAAATAGAAATGCTTGCAAACAGGGAAGAGAGGATTAATGGAGGAAGCATCTGGAAATACAGAAGAAAGAGTTTATTGGTCCTAAGCTAAGGGACCATGCCCAAAGTAAGGGTGAGACAGGGTAGGTGGGATGTGGGGACTTTCTTCTGTTCTTTCTCATGGGAACTAACAATTACTGATGTGAGGGATGCACGAGGTTGGCTTCCTGCATGCTCTACTGTCCTCTGGTTTTGGAAGTGTGTGAATTGTCAGCAGCTGTCAATCTAACAGAGGTTTTTGCATTCCCTTTTTCTGCCTTTTGTGAATGCCTATGAATCAGGACTTCTGTTCTTTTGTAGGTTTTGTCTTGTCTCTCTGTAAAGAGAGGAAGGGAAAAGAGGTGCTTGAAATACACTTTAAAGCCCATGCTTGGGTAGAGGAGCTGAGAACGTGTACCCCTGACGCACATCGCAGACTCTCATGTGCTAGTGCTGCTGTGTCGCGGTGATAGCAAGAAAGTGGTTCACAGCTTTTCGACCTTCCCTCCTCCTACCTATACTTATACCCATGGATATTCTCATTCTGCTGAGAGAACCATACCTAGAGAGATGATTTTCACACCTGTAATTACCACTTATTGTTCCCACCTTGGAATAGAAGTGCTAATATGTGAGGACATAGAATACGTTTGTGATTTTTTCCAGAGGTCTAATGAACCCTTTGAAAACATTTCCAAGCATATTCATACCCTCCACACCATGCTGACAATGTATACAACAAAGGAACATTTCAGAATAAAGTTGTATCCTTTATTTTTATCCAAGCAGGGTAGTAGCTCTATGAAAAACACTGTAAAAAGCTACTTTTTTCTTGATTGCCACCTCGTCTAAGAAACAGTTTTTCTTCCCAAAACAGACCCCAATACCCTGCTACTCTTCCAGCCTTCCTCTACCAAAAGCAGGCACACAGGGTGAAAAACAAACTACCAAAGGAAGCAAACCAGCCCCTTGAAAACGGAGTGGCAGAACTTGTTAATTACATAGAAGGGTGCCCACAATGCCCCGTGTCCTGCAGTTTTGAGTTCACTCATCTCAGATCTCTAAAAGCAAATGCAGGTGAGGAGCATGTCCATAATTCTGCCATCTCTAAGTGATATACTGTGCCTTTACCACACACTCGTGCTCCCTGTCTTTGAAATGAATAGAGTGGGAAATGCCTGCTCTGAAATACTTTCCATGCTCTGAAAAAGCAACACATCTGCTAATATTTATGGTTCTTCCACTTTCTTTTGTAATCCCCTCACCCTCCATACACAATGCCATCTAACGCCTTTCTTTCATTTTCCCAGGATAAACCCGAAAGATTTCACTCATCTCACATTTAACGGATTATAATCCCCAAGACAAAAAGAGGAATTATGCTAAGCTTCTGGCACAATCTATTCAGTGCACTGCTAAAATGAGGCACCACAGCCTCTGCTGAGGTGCATTTGAAGCTCTTCCTTTCTCCACATACACAAGGGATGCCTGAAGCGCTTCACATCACAATCATGGCTCTCCTGATTGCTCCGTATTATCTTCAGCCCTTCAGGACACTTATAGCTAATAAACCGGGTACAGCTGAACTACTGGCAGGTGCTACCTCCTTTCTATCACTTCACTCAGGGTCAGCAGAATTAAAGTTGTTTGGGTAAATAGCGTATGTGTATGGCTTATCTCTGTTATTTTCTGGTTTTCAGAGGTCTGAGATTTAGGAGCTCAGTTGCAGAAAATACTGTTGGTAGCTGCAAATAGCTCTGGGCTTTTGGGAAGTATCATATGAGTGATGACTCTGAGTATTTTCACAAGAAAAAGAAAGTCCTCCCTAAGTATACAGCCTGAATTAATATGCTGGCCATATTTTGGACTCCAATGGCAAGAAGTGAAGGTATTTTCCTTCCCTGTCTGAGCTATAGCTGAAGTCTGCATGAGGAACAACATGGTTCTTGTGTAAGGTTCTTGTCTTGCAGATACTGTATGGGAAGAGGGAAATTATCTTCAGGCTCTTGCCCTTCAAACACCAGTCCCAGGCACCACATTCTCGTGTTACAGACTCTGAGAGTCACTTCTACAAAATGCTGACCGTTTCTTTTAACAGCTGAGCACACCCTGGGTTCCCTTTTCCTTTAGTGGGCATTAAGAAGCCTCAGCAACTTCCAGAAGCACCTGCAGCAGCACTGACCGCTGGTGGGATTTCTGCAGCAGGGAGGAGCCCAGGAGGAGCAGTGCTTTTTGTGGTGCTACGTACTGCTCCTGCACAAAGTTGCCCCATGTCAATGCCCGTGGCCTCAGCGTGCAGCCTCCTCCTTTGCCATTAGGAAAGCACAGACGAAGATGTTTGTTGGGAAGGTTACAATCATAATCACAACTATCCGTTTAAGGAAGTGGGACATATTCTGTCCTTAATTAGTTTAACAGGTAACTTATTTTATCTTATTTTCACATGAGTTAACTAAGTATTTCAGGCATCTCTTCTTAAATCACATGGAAATCCCATAAAACTTCGATAGAGTAAAGCAACCATTCCTGCAAACCTTCCCTTTTGGTTAAGAGATGTTTTTGGTTAAGTGGTGGTTTTAACCTGTGATCAGAGAGTCCTTAATAGAGCTGTACTGAACAGCATCCAGGAGCTGAGTATCTTTTGTACATGCTCTTCAAATCCAGAGTATATCTGTACTGGTTCTGCTGTGTCAAGACTGATCTCCCCTTTCACTCAAGGCATGCTTAAAGCCAGGAAGATGGGCCACCTCATATTTTCTATATGTACCTCAGTATATTTTCTACAGAAATATACTCTATCCTACTTTTAACATAAACTGACCTTCCTCTGCGTCTTCTGAAGTAAGGTACATTTACCAGACCTGCACCTGGAAATGGAGTTGTAGCTCTTCAGACAAATTAAGGATATCAAGCTACCTGACTTCCAGAAAGTCTTGCGCTGCTATATTCCAATATATCACTGATGGGATGGCTGTCTGAAGCCATATGCAATGACCTAATTCTTTATTTTACAGAAATTTTCCTATGGATTTAGCTGGGGCAGGAATTTTTTTGTGGGGAAATGAAATATGCCAATATAAGCAGAGTCCTGTCAGTAATGTTCATTTAGTCCCTATGAAGCAAAACCATGACGGCCTCAATTTCTAACAGTAGCCACCAAGACTCTGGCTTTTGCTGTAGCTCTGCTGGATCACTTTTCCAGTCCTTTTGACTGATCTTTCATATTCATGTTCTGTGTGTTGCAAAACACCGTTGCAGTTAATTTTGTGCGAGTGATATTTCCCATGATTCCCATCTCACCCCTACAATTCTGCAATTACTCTTGATCCTTCACTACAGAGAATTAGTCTCACATTTTTATATTATTTTTGAAATATTTCATGCACACAACTCTGCTTATGTCTGCAGATTTAAGACCTGTTCCAGCTTGCTGTACTTGTCCTGCCCTTGATTTACTATTTGAAATAATAAATGCAGAGCATTTATGTAACACTTTGCCTATGGAGGCTCCGTGGTGCAGAACAAAGAAGGCAGGTAACACTACCCTTGTTTTACAAGTGGTAAAACATGACATAACGGCAGTTTCAGCTGTTTCAGGCAGTCCTAAAATTAGGGGGGGGGGGGGGGGGGGAATTCAATGAAGTTATAGCAGTATTAAACCTGAGCAAAGCAGTGTTGAACTGAGTATTTATAAAACACCAGCCCTGTGATATCCTCTTTCACTGGCACAGGGCTGAAGAACAGCAGTATTGAGATGGAGGGAGACAAAGTGCCAAAACAAGCACCTACCACTGGGCACAAGCATAAATCGGGAGAGGAGTGGCTGGCGAGCAGCCCTGCAGAAAGGGATCTGGGGTGCTGGTCGGCAGCAGGCTCAGTACCAGTCAGCAGCGTGCCCTGGCAGCCAAGGGGGCAAACCGCATCCTGGGGGGCATCAAACACAGCGTAACCAGATGGTCAAAAGAAGGGATTATCCCGCTGTATGCGGACAGGTGTTTCACATACCTTTACCCTGCCCTTTGACACCCCTGGGATGGATATCGAAATCTTAGGCTGGCCTAAAGCAGTGCAGCTCTATGAAAGCCAACAGAATGACACACTTAGAGCCAGCTGACAGCCTCCGTCATAAACATCCCTCCTGTGAAGAGGGACACAGAGTCAAGCTCGCTTTTTAAGATGCAGATGGGATATCGACTGAAGAAGAGATGAAGACCACCGGGATAGGCTTCTTTCCGGTGTAAGCATCAGTCTTCATTATAGATTAAAAGCAGTGTGTCCATGCAATGGCTCGGTTTCTTTCATCATTTGTTTTAATTGCTGCTGACTCATTGTTTTGCCTCCAGTCACTTCGCTGTGACAACAATGATTAATAAGGTTAATTCAGAAAGATATGTTCATGCAGAAAGTAGGATTTATATCTGGGTAACAAACATATAAGTTACCTTTTAAAGTGAGACGTCTAAAAATAAATCAAAATTTAGAAAACTTTGTCAATTTTCTAAGCCATGTTGTGCTTTTATGTGACAAGCACACTGTAACCAAATCACGCTAACAAATCACTACATAGTTCACACTAATAATTAGAGAGAAATGGGATACCATATTAAAAATGTGCATGGGTTTCATTTTGATTGATCAATTAGTTACCACCTGATGTGACAAAGAATAACCATAATCCACTTCTTATTTCAAGAAACAGATGCAAACCATGAATTGCAAAGTCTGTGCTCTATTTTGTTTCAGAGTTTCTCTCACTGGCTGAGACTTTATAGGTACTACCTTTTGCAGCTAAGGTTCACATAATATACTTCTGATGCCACACAAGGCTAAATTTTCAGCCACATTCAACTTCTGCTAGTGTAAACATGTCAGCCTGGTGTTTTGTTTGCAGACAGATGTTTGCATTTTCCATAGGGATTATGGGAATAATCCATCCAATATTAAAGACTGTCACACAGAGCTTGGTCCAAATTTCCAAATCTAACATCAGACTTCTAAAACTCTACACAAATAAAATGAGATTAATTTTCAGGAACACTAGAAACCTGTTGCTGCCGTTGACCTTAGCAGGAGTTCGGGGTACTCTACAACTTGCAGAATGAAGCCACTTTTATTTGGCTGCCTAGATATTAATTTAGGTCCTTAATTTTGATGCTTGGTCTATGTCTATCCCGCCAAGTTAAACATGCTGGGGAAAGCTGCTGGGTGTGGAGGCCAATTGCTCTGGAGTGTTTCACATCTACACTAGTTATCTGCTCTAGCCACTGAGGGTGACTAAATGACAACTATCTATTGGGAATAGTCCATGAGCAGTTTAACATCCAGGATATACCTGGGATTTCAGTAAAAGAGATGGTGTGAAAAGCCTATACGCATACTAGGGAACAGTCTAATGGTTTATTAGCAAAGATGACCTTGATCCAGGGTGCAGGGACGTTCCTAGGCACACTTGGATTTATTACCATTGGTGCAGTGTTTTGTTTCAAAATTTTGCTTGGAGATTTTAGGAGAGTCAGGTTTAAGCTAAGACATTGGGGAAATCCTGTGGTTTTTACTCTGTTGAGAACTTTAGCTTGCCAGGAAGATAATTTTTAGAAACTTAAGTCCATCTGGGTACTTTAGGGTGCTCAGCTACCTGTTGGTCTAAACCTCTACCATCTCTGTGAAGGACCTTTCTTCACTCTATGTGATACACAATAGGAAGCACTTGTTCAGAAATAAATGATTAAAATGGTGAGCAGGCTGCAGCTGAGCACAGAAGCTGTACATAGCAAAAAGCATAAGGATTTATGTTGAATGTGCTATCAGTGATATTTCTCATTCTATCCAAGCAACTATCAGGCATCTTATTCCCTTGCCTCCGCCTCCTTTTCAAACACAAATATGGGCTCCCGGTGTGTGGTGTGGGGCCCTGCTGTTTTGTAGTCTCGCACTTCACTGAGTATCTCATGGCCATTTGCAGGCTGGCAGTGAAAACGAAGCCTTTGCAGGGAGAGCTGTCATCGCCGGCTCAGCCGAGCTCCCAAGGCAGTGTTGCAAGGATGGTTTCTTGCCTCGGCTGTGGCTGAACAAGAGTGTGATGGAGCTGCATGGGAGTGGCTTTAAAAGACTGCTCCTTATTTTTTTTTTTCTTTTTTTTTATCTCCCCTCAAAGGTCAAATTGGGGAATCACGGCAAATCTTTAGCAAAGGGAGTGAGCTAATGTTCAGGAGCATTTATTTGGAAAGCCCATGTTTTCTATTCTCTCTTTTAAGGTTGAAGTCAAACTTCATGACATAAACATCTACTCATCTTGTACAAGGTGAGGGAGATGCAAGTCAAGATCACACTCCCTCCTCACTCCTTCTCTCTTGCAGCCAAGCCCCAGAGCTGGAGTGGGAAAACCATCCCCTCTCTAGCTCATTTCTTCTCAGTCCACAGAACACCAACATGATGCAAAAACCAGTTTGTGCATGAGCAGTAGGTAGCGCTTAGTGCTATCGTTGTACATGTGAGTGGAGACCCACTGCTATCTCAGATTTGAATTCCTCAGATTGAATGTCTCCTTTCCTTTGCCCCTTTCTTTAATGATATATGAATTTGCCACAGTTTATTATCAAGTCAGAAACATGCCCATAATGCTGGAGAACTGTTTGTCACCTTTTCATCCAACGGCCAGACCAGTTATTAGCTGCCCCATCTGAGAAAGAGCGCAGTAAAACATGTCCCACAATGCTCCAAATAGGGCCCGCACACTTATCTAAAGTGGATCAAGAGAACACACACCTCTATACCACATGTTCTCTTAAATTAACAAACACTTTAACAGCACAATAACTTGTATTCACAAGATGCGACTGAATGGAAATCTGACTTTAGACTTACTGAAAACCCCTCTAATGAGAAATTAAAGCTACAGAATGATCTTATCGGAAAGGCTTCTGAACACTTTCCTTGGACTGAGAAACAAAATCCCTGAATGTCCTTTTGTGCTCAGAGCCACTGAACGTTACTGGCTTCTTTAAGGAACGTCTTTAGCTGGCTATTAAATGAGATTGGAACTAATCAGACAATCTCTTGCTGATGATTTTTGGAGTAAAGCATGAAAAGAACTAGAGAATTTGATCCCACATTTCCTCTTCTGGTCTTTTCATTCTGTTTAGCTCTGCTCCCTTTTTGTGACTGATTAAACAGCATTTGAATGTCAACAAAGGGAAGGAAGGTGGGACATGTTTTGAAGGCCGTGGCCAGAAAGAAAGTTCATTAAGTTTCTTTGCAAAAACAGCTAAAGACCTCAGGGAGAAATATCTTTGTATGTGTTTTGAAACGCAGCTCCCTGGAAAAAAAAGAAAGCTGTATTTTCTTGGGCATGGCCAGCTAAGGAATAGAGAGAGGATTATCAGAGGAGCACTTAGGAGCACAGTTTCCATGGACTCCAATATGTCTGTTCAGTTTTCTAAAAATCTTCCTCTGCCAGAAAAGAAAAAAATATTTGTCAGTCTTTCCAAATATGAACCAAATAAGAAAACTGTTAAGAACACGCAGAGTTATTCTCTTCCTCTCAAGGAGGAATTTCTGAAGTGGCAACGCATGAGTGCATCAGAAGCGCTATGAAATGTGCCTCACCAAGGGTTAATAGACCAGGCTCACAAGAACACATTGTGCAGAAGAAGCCAGAATTTGGAACTGTGGAACTTGCCACAAGCTCCATCAGGACTGAAATTTAGCTGGCCTCTAATATGTTCAGGAGTGTTAGTGAAAAGCCTATGAATTCTGAGCTGCAGATTTTTCCTGGCGCTGTAACACTCAGGAGGTATTTCTTCAGGCTAAACAGATGACTTACAGACCTCTTAGAAGTACCATAAAAACGAATATTAGGAAATAATATACTCCATGCTATGTTGGCTTTGTGTAACACATTGCATAATATTCCTGTGCACAGTACACTTTCTTTGTTGTGTGAAATATTCACAACCTTTTTCAGAGAGATATAATTTTTGTACTGTGGCATCAGCTGTGTAATCAATGTTTTATTGGCCAACAAGATTGAAATGCAGCTCGTTCAATATTACTATGTGATTGAGGTTAGAAATCCTTCCCCCACCCCCAAAATAAAGTATTAGATAACCTTTATTTAACATTCTAGTGGTAATTCATTTCAACTGGATGCTTATAAGTGATAGTCACAGACAGCATATTTTTATAGCTGTGGAGGTTGGGATGGTGGCACTGCACATATGTTTAATTCCTTATCATCATGCTGATCAGCAACATTTTTTTGCTAAATGCAGGTGGGATGAAGCTTGGAATGGTAGAGATCTGGAAGCAGTGACAAATAGTGTACAGTTTCCACTTCCTTTCATCAACAAGATCCTGGGAAGAACCTGCAAAAGCATTGGGTCACTTCATATCAGTTTTGGATGCCTGCTCTGAAAAAATCTGTGTCTGAGCTAGTCACCATCAGTTCCCTTTTGTCAGTGGAAAGAATTAAGCATTTAAGGGCACAAACTAGATGTCTCATTTCTCTCCAAAAACTATAAGGGGAAGCTAGGAATATACCTTGTATGTTGACATGACATGTACTAAAGACATTTAGTCAGGTGAATTCCAGCTTAATGAAAAGGCCAAAATGAATACCAAAAAGCTCTTTATAGCTGTACAGAATATTGGCAAGGAGTCAACAAATCATCTTACAACAAAGACCAAGAAGTAAACCACTGGCTTTCCAGTGGAAATGGCTACTACACGCTTCTGTTTGTGCTTCCTGCTTTATTGAGAGATTTTGCCACAGAAATGGTAGGAGAAAAAGAAAGAAGTGAAAAGTATATAGTGGAAATAATTTCCTGAAAGTTTTTTTCCACAAAAGAGTGCAGAAATAGAAAACTTCGCAAGTTGCTGCGCACAAAAATAATCAGATTGAGTAAACAGTCATTGCAAATTCTTTCAGTGTAAAATAATTCACAAACAGAAACACCTTAAGGTTATAGAACAACTTGTCATCTTGAAACATGTTGATGTGACAAGTTACAAGATGAAGCAATTTGGCAGGTATACATTAGGACAAGTATATCATATGTAAATACTTCACTGTTTTCAATAGAATTTAAGTTTCTAATATTCCAAAATGCTTTTGAAAAGCCCACACGAGCCTCTTCAGGCAATGTGGGCACAAATGACTGTGTTATTCCTGAGAATGAATCTAAAGTTACACATGATGAAATGCAATCAAGCCATGGAAACTCAGAAAGTTACCACTCATCATCTGGGCTCCTAGCACTGATTTTATGTACCTTTTTGGCATACAGTCAAGAATGATTGAATCACTGTGGTGTAAGAAATCATTGCCCAGCAGCTGGGTGGTAATAACCAACTCTTCGTGCTTTTCCCCACCATTAGGGAAACACATTTTGCTTCATCTAATATATTCTGTTTCATTATTGGAATAAGCCAGGAGGCGCAACTGGCCAGCTGTAGGAGCTCAGCTGCACAGTGGCGATTTGTTCACCTGTCATAACTCAGCCTTGTTAGATCATATGTCCACACCTGCTGTGCTTTAATTCCTAGACGTGGTTCTTTTAAAGTGGGTGTTTGGGTTCTAAAATGTAGAAAAATTTTGAAAAAAATTCCCTTGTGCATCAGTCAAACAGAATTTTATTTATAGTCTAACCAACATGGACATTTCAATGATAATGATAATGACACAAATAAATAAGTCCTTCCATCAGTTCAATCTTCTGTCCAGTTCTTCTCAGGATTTGGTTTGGAAATTGTAGTCTTTTCTCATGTTGAAATGTTTTACGAGAATTAAGTCAGAGCGAAAGTTTTAAAAACTAGTTATATTAAACAGTGATGAAGTCCATATGTAATCTTTCTTCAGAAGCATCAGTACAGATGAAAGAAGGATCAGAAAGCTCTTCTTTCCTACTACTACCCCCAGGAGAAGATATTGATATGGAAAATCAGGCTGTTACTATATTTTTATGGAAAGGTGGTCTTAAACTTGTGCTCTGAAATAACCTCAAACCATAGAAGTTGTCTTCAATCTGTTTCTTTTGCATCTTCTGTTTCATTAAGCATCAACAGCAGATTCTTTCTGAAAGTCTTCAGGAACAGTAGAGGTCAAGTAATTCCTTAAGACTGTCCTTTGGGACACATCACTGAGAAAACAGAGAACAGTGCAAACTGTAGGAAATGTTTTCAATAAAATACATGGTAGAGCAGCACTGTAGTATAGGACTCCATGAATAATTGATTTCTTGGTTTGGCTGCTAAATGGAAGAGGAAGTTTTATTTCAACCTGTAACTTTTTTTTTTTTTAACTTGTCTTAATAAAAAAAGAAAAAAAAAAAAGAATTCAATGAAACCTTTGAAACATTTCTTTTGACCTGAAATGAAAAGCCTTATTCTAATTTTGGACATCTTTAGGAAAAATGATACCAATGACTCTGGAGGACTTTGTTCAAAGCCCTTTCCCAACATAAAAGAAGAATGGGAAATATGTCCCTTCTAATCAGTAGCTCAATATCAAGGGAGCTTTTTCAGGACTGAGAGACTTGAGCTCAGTTCCCTAGTTTGTCTAGGAGAAGGAGGACTCACATCTGCTATGGATGTTTCCCTAGTTAACTTGCTACTGGGCTTTTTGGGTGGGTTTTTCTCAAACTGTAGTTTCATAATTGGTAGAGTCAGGTGGAAGATCACCTTGCTGATGAAAGCTACAGGATGGCTCTCCTTCCACCTTGTCCTCAGATGGCTGTCCCTTTCCCTCCTTAGTGCTGCTGGTAACCCTTGTGTGGCTAGGAATATGGCCTGGCTGCAAACTAAATCCATGTAGAAGAAAAAAATATTTGCTTCTAACTGGATCCCATCCTGTCTCCAGGCTTGCTGTTCAGCTGCCCAAGGGCTAGTTCTGGTGCGAAGCAAAGAGTGTGACTGCGCCGCTGGAGGTGGTGATGGAGCATGAAGCCCAGGGGTTTAGCTGTCTGTGACCCAAGACCTGGGTTTGTGAAGCTGAGCTCTTCGATTTCAGCTCAGCTTTACGAATAAAATGCGGTGTTGAGCTCTAAGCCAACATAAGCCAAAGTCATGCAAAGTAAGAAAAGTAAAAACACAGATAAAAGCAAAATTGTTGAGCCATAAATTAAGTACTCAGGAGAAAAACTACTGATATGACGGTATAAAACTCCAAGAAATATGATGAGAGCAACTCAGCAAGATCAAGGTTCAGTCATTTCCAACAAGGAGGTTGACGCTTCCCCATCTGACTGATGGCTGCCTGGAGAGCAGACACTCACGGATGCCTCTGTCATGGGCGGTGAGCGTGCTCATGCTGAGCCTAGTAGCCTGTTAGCCCTGGCTGCCTGCTGTGTGTATTAACTGATAAATAATTGTTGTGAGCTCATAAAATGTTTATACTGCTGCTTGCGGTATCTCTGCACCAGGCAGGCTGCAGGGCTGCCCAACACCCCTGCTTCTTTTGGCTCTGTGAATATAACACCGCAACGGGCACACGGGAGCAGCATCCCCAAGAGAAGCTGACAGCTACTCCCCACATCGTCCTGCTTAATGGCACAATTAATGCAATCGGGGAGATATTTCGATCCTCTCCAGCAGAGCTGGCAACCAAGCCTGGGTCAAAGCCCCGGCCACCGTGATCCTGGGTAAAACGGGGTGACCATAAAACTGTGCAAACAGTTAATTCACCATGCTCCGCTGCAGCCCGGCACTGCCGTCCGGCGCGCTGTGTCCTCTCCTGTTGCAAATTAGCACATGGCCCACCACCAGCAGAGACAGACATCATATTGCTTGTAATCGACATGCGTGGAGCCGTGCCAATCGACGCCAGCTGAGAATCTGGCTTATGTACAACTTGCATTGAATTTATTGGCAGCTCGGTCTGTGCACATAGGCTTTGTCTTCAGTGCAGACGGGGGTGTTTCTGCAGCATTTACAGCTATCTTGCTGTAAAATACTAGCGGAGAGTGGATGCTGGTAGTTTTTGCTGCAGATAAGTAGCCAGAATCAATTGCAGGTGAGGATTGTAGGGCTGAGTTCGTTTAGTTTTACTGAGGTTGCAATCTGTGCCTTGTCATTAGGATTTTGCAGCAAGAGTGATCTCTGCACAGAAAAAAACATCACTGGAGTAAAGACAAGCCATAGCTGACACCAAAATTTGTATAACACATCATGTTTCCCCCTTGGAAAGAGCACACGCTGGGATGAAGACGAAAAAATCACTGCTACATACTGTTTGGTCTAGTAAGAAGACACCTTACATCTCTTTTGCACATTAATGCTGAGCTTAATTGATCCTAAAAATGTACTGGTCCATACAAATGGGAAAGCTGCTGTATTCATATGTACATAATAGGTTCATCCCTGCTGGGGAGCTAGCAATAGGTTATGGGTAGTTGAGAATCGACATGCCTAATTGCTTCACCTTGGTAATCAGTGACAAAATGTGGGGCAAGGAGCAGGGGGGGGAAGCAGCAGAGGTGGCTATCAGGCAGACTAATGCATTATTCAGCTATTTCTTCTCATGAAGCTTCGTTTCCAAACTAGTGATCCTCACTGTAACTCCCATCCTCTTTTTCATTTGTCTCATTAGACCCACTGGACTCATTTACACCTGTTCAGATGAGTTAACTTTCAAAGGCGATAAATGAAGGGGGAAATGAAAAAATTGCCTGCTCCCCAGGGGTATTTTTGTACTAACCCATTCATTACTGCTTGACTAATGTCCTGAAGCATGAGATTTTATACCTTTTACGTGCTTTTATTCTGTTTTATGTAACTAGCTGATATTATCCCTATGTCTAATTAAGATTCCCATTCCTTAATTCTGAAATAGAAGAGAATTGCAGCTGTATTTCCTCACATAAAACTATTTTATGAGCTGGTAGAATGATCTTTGTTCACAACCTGTAAAACTCTTTGTGCTTCTTGGGAATGAAAAATGTTAGTGAACTTTTCTGGAATATGAGCATAGAAAGGAACATATTGGCATTTACATGCTTTTCTGTATTTGTAAATTCAAATGAGGGGATTGAAATCAGTCAATTGTTTAGTAGGTGCAGGGCAGATAAATGAGTCTGCTACCTGCCTTTTTTTTTTCCTAAGGGGAGGTATTCAGATCAAGAAATAATCAGCAAAATTGGCAATCAGCAAATGAGCCAAGTAGCATGGTCATTGAGTTAAGCTCCTGAAGATACATTGCTCCAAGGCTGAAAGCTTACTTTATGGCTCCTATTTAAAAAAGTATTCCATCTTCTTTCATGAGCTCTTTTAAGTTAACGTTATTTTCAAACACTCCTGTGGTTTGAAAATGCAAAGAAAACCTGTGTGAAAACATTTGCAACCCTTTCAAAATTAGCTTTATTTTTGCTCACATGTTTTGAGAGAAGCCTGTGTTTGCTCACACAATGTCTTCTAAAGGCTTTACAGAAATGTATCATATTTCAAAGTTTCCTGTTACGAATTTTGCATTTGTAGGAATTTTTCATGGACAAAGTTTTTTGCTTGTTTATGTTTGAGGCTTCTTCATTTAAATATTATAATAAATGGAGAATTTTGCTATTATGAAGAACCAGATGGAAAGCAGTACAAACTTTGAGGAAGAAAACTGTTAATTTTTACTGCTATAATTTTAGGATTCCAGTGCCAGTCTTCTGTCCCAGCTCTTCTGGCACCGTTATAGTGTATGGCTCATTAGTGTCTCCCAATGCATTTTCCTTTATAAGTGTATTTAGTCTACAGAAATGCAGATGCTCAGAGTCCTGCCCTTTCATTTGGTTCTTATTCTTTGCTTGTGCAGGCTTATAATCATACTGTCCCAGAATATATCTTTGATCTATGTAGGCTCTGACTAACGCTAAAATGGTAGATATTAAGCATCTTTTTTGTGTGTCGGGGTTCTCTGGAATCTCCTTTAGCAATTTTTTGATTGCAGTGCCTGTATAATTTAAAGAGCATACAGGATATGCAAATGAGGAGTTGAAAGTATTAACAGCATTTGTGAAACTAAGAATTGGAACTGAGTCTCAAAATGAGCCCTTTGAATTTAACTGAAATTTGCAAGCACAAATGTACATATTTTCTGTTAGTGTCTTTACAAAAAGGACATTCTCTTGTGTTTGACATTCTCTGGTGTTTACAATGTGATGAGATTTTATTTAGCTGATGGGAATTTATCAAAAAAGTGTGGTTGTTTTTTTACAACATTTTGTCTTGGGATATGTTTTCATGAGAGGACAGGGAATGTTTGAAGACATATTTCCATCCCTCCATCTTCTGCTTGCAGAACATAAAAGGGACCAAAGTGCTTGCTAGGAGTAAGACTGATGGAAAACCTTCATCTTTAGCCTCCACAACCAAGTAAACAATTTTCCTGCAAAAAAGAAAACAATAAGAGAAGTATTTAATGAGCACCTGGCACCAGCCAGGACAGGGCACCCTCCGCTCCCTCCTCTCCCATGCTGCCCATCATCAGCCGGGGAAGACCCCTGGTCCTGGGGTGACCATCCGTGCAGTGCCTTGGGGCAGCACCCACCCCAGTGCAGGCAGGGAAGGGAGCTGGGAGCAGAGCTGGGGGGCTCAGCCCCTGTCCAAGAGAAACCAAGGAATATTAGCTGCTTGTTTTCCCTCTGTCTGGCACTAGCAATACCAATATTTCAGTGTGTGAACACACCATGTGCATGTCCCTATGTTCTATAAGGGGAGTTTTGGGATAGCTGTGTTAATGTCTAACAAAATCTATTATAGCAACAGTATTTTTGCACTGGGGCAGCCCTTCTAAAGAGAAATGAAACTGTAGCATGGCTTTGTCCATGCACTTTTTGTCTACGTCCTTACTATGCCTGATACTGATCATAATTTGCAAAAAGCTGGAGGCTTTTCTGGTTTTCAGTGTGTTTTTCCTTGATCTTTTTCAAATGACCATCTATCTTCTATATCACAGAGTTTTCTATAGCATCCATCACTGTTCAATCTACACACTTCCCTGCTAAATCAATTCTACGTTGTGAAGTCCCCGCAGGACTCTGAGGCTGTTTCTGCTCAAGTCCACAGTCTGCTTGGGGAATACTTTGTTTTAAATCTTCATCAGTCTCAAAACCTTTTAAATTGTGCCAAAGTACGACTGTCTTTCTGTATGGACAAAAAAAGAGCTTAGGAGTGTGTGTTTGGAGGGATATGAGATAATTTAAGAGATGTGGTTTTGGTCAAAATGCCAAGGTCTTTTTTTGAAATCAATTTATAGGGAAATCATTCTCTCTAAGAACTGTATATTGAATCTTCATTGCCTTGTGTGGAATTCTTCACTGTTTCAAAAGGAGATTTGCTAAAGGAAATAAGAGAAATGAAAGAAGAGAGAGATGCTGCAGCTGAAGGATCTGTTTAGCCTTGTCGTAGGGTTCTGGCAAAACAAATTCTGAAATACAGATACTTGCTGATTTGTATCCAATGGGCCAAATTCTGCTGCCAGTCACAAACTCCAGTGACTTGTAAGAGAATAAATATGTGAGCACAAATGACAAAAAAATACTGCTTCAGACACAGTTGCTTCACCACACTGTTAGTGCTCTAGCAGGTATTCAGCGACACTCATTGCTGAGGGTGTTGGTGGAAAAGAAAAGATCTGGTGCCTGGTTTTGACCTTGCTACTGACTGGCTGTGTGGGGTAAGGCATATCACTTAACCACTCCACTGCATAAAACATCTGCCCAGGACGTAGTTTCTGTGCACATCTCATCTACACAACCACCTATTCTTATTGCTGTGACTTTAGTTTTCCTTCCCTTCCACTCTGATTTCTGTTTCTCTATCAACCTCTGCTCAAGTTGGCTCTGATTTTTGCAGTCGTGGAGAAGAAAACTGCTGTCTCTGCACAGAGCCCCTCTTGTAATCAATAGAGAGCCTGCACAGGGAGCAGCAAGTTGCCAGGCGCCAGGATTTAGCTTGAACTTAAAAGCTTTTGGAGTCAGGGCTGTCATCCTGCTGTTTGTTTGTTCCAAAACAAATGGAGCTCTGATTGTGGACAGGGTTTTGGGCAGTGTGGCCTTGCGGACACTAAGGAGAACCCCAGGAATCAAGGAGAAGCAACCTTTAACTCGAGGGAATTAACACAGAACCAACTTTAGTGAGTGCTTTGAGATCTCTGGCTCAGGTAAAAAGAAAACAGTGTTTGTGTCAATATTTAATTGATGCAAAGTAGGTTTAAGTGGACTTTTCCTCAGAGGGGTAGTTTAAGCTCTCCCTGACTAATAATATTCAAATCTATTTTCATTCTAATGTTTGAGGTAACTGCTTCCCACTGCTGAGCAAAAGCTTCCACTTCATTCAGTTCTAACAGAGCAGCTTGTCCTCCCTGCCCAAGCTCACTGTCTCTGGTCATCTCTCCGCCCGGGGAGGATACGCAACGGTGAAACGGTCAGTGGGTGTGCTGGGAACACTCCCAGCCCTGCACACACAGCCTTACTGGAAAAGACAGGATACAACCTTGTGAATTTATTCAGGGCTGTCCAAGAGCTCGTAGAATTGAGACCCTCTATCAGGTCCCAGTCACCTGGAAGCTGAGCAGGTAGTGCAGACGATGCACAGAGGCCATGGTCCAACGCACGAAACGAGATTGTCCTCCCCGCTGATTTCCTCTCCTATCTCCAATTCGCACCTGTAGTCTCATCTCCCCGCTGAATCTGGCCACCTGCCTGGTCAGTACGGTTTCTGTATGGGAAGGGGCTTCCCATTGCTACTGCCCCGCCTGGTGCGCAGCCCGACGGGACGCTGCTTTTTGCCTCTAGGCTGCTAATTTCTCCTGCAGTAGGAGTCAGGAGAGAGATCAAGAGCAAAGCCTGGCCTGTGGGCTGTGAACTTGCTGCGTATGGAGTGTCTGCAGTAATTGTCCACAACGATTTGTTCTTTCTCCAAGACAAATGTTTCTGACATAACAAAGGAGATTCACCTTTTTCCTCTCACATTGGTGGTTCAAGTAACTGGTATATGATGTCAGATAAAAGCATGTCCATAAGCACATCACAGACCAACTTATACTCTACCTAACAAGTTCACAGTCAAGATTATCCAAAGGAACCTGTCCATACATCCCTACTCTAAAAAATTATTGCTTTGCAGCTGTCTTAATTTCCAGTTCGTCTTTCGGGTATTCCCAGAAAAGTATTTTTCTCCCGCTGAGAGTCAGTGTTGCATTCTCGTTAGTGACTGAGTAATATGTTTGAATTGTAGAGAAACAAATATTTACAGCTCATAGGGGTAGATAAGAGAAAACATTAAGGAATAAGCCTTCGCTATTGAGGCTTACTATAATTATGTGCTCCAAATTCATATAGGGTTGCCACGTTCCGGTATTCTCTGTGAATTTATTGGTCCCTGTATTTAGAATGGGAAACACCATGGAACCAGTAATATTGCTAGTTTGTTGTGTTTTTTTTTTAAAAAGGAAAAATTTTTCAATGACTTTGTATGGTGTACAGTTACCCAGAGGGTATGAAACATCTGCTTTTCTGTGGTAAGTAAGGAAAAACTCCAGCAGAGCATCCAATCACAAAATTAATCTACATTTAATGGTCTATATAAAAGAGACCAACAACTTACACTATTTTAGATGATATAAAGCTATGTTTTAAAGAAATTTTGGAAAAGAGTATTAAGCAATTAAATAAAACAAATGTTCAAATAAAACATTGGAACACTTGGGACTAAATAGTCTGATTTTTTCCAAACTCAAGTTATTTTTGTTATTGTTTTGCTGGTAGAACTTTCAATTTAAATTGAAATGAGAACTAATTTTGGCAATATCCAGGAAAAATAAAAAGCAAAATAAATCTTTGTACAAACTGAAAGGATGGCAAGGCACAAAATGCTCAGTCATTCAGTTCAGGTACCTGTTCATCTAAAAAGATATCTGTGACATAGCCAGGGAACTATGTTCCAATAGCAAAGAACAGGGAAATGAAACTGAGTTCAGACAGAACCAAATTTACAAAAATTCCATTTAATGGAGGAAAAAAAAAAAGTTAAAAGAAAAAGCAAACAGGAAAGCAAAACAAAGTGGAAGAAAACTAGGTACGGATTTTGTTTATCTGGAGAATGTCCCTTTATACAGGTTATTTTAATTGTGTGCTTACTATTTTCTTCCAATTATTCACACTGCATTTTATTTTTAAGTCTCTAGAATAGTGGTTCCAAACAAAGTTTTCTTTTCTTTTTCCTTTTTTTTTTTTTTTTTTTTTTTTGGTAAGTGAATATTGATTATTTTACTCTGTTTGCAGTGGAGCTTGAAATGAATATTTTTGATAGTTTCCTTGCTTGTGCACCAGTGTTATTAATAATCCTGCCAGAACATTAGTAAAAGGAGGTGAAACCGGGCCCAAGCACCTTGATTTGCTTGATATAACTGTAATGACATAAATAGGCTTGCTACTGATTTATACTAATGGGAGTACGACCAAGCACTATAAAAGCAGAGCGTAAATATTGCATTTGACTAGTCTGATTTTAAGGTCCAGGGCCTGTTCTTGCTGATGTCCATAGGAAAGCCCTTGGTAATACCAATACGTGCTGGTCTAGACATGTTTTTTGGAATATCATTCCTAGCTTTAGTGAGATTTATTTTCTTTATACTGGACTCTAATGGAAGTCCCGTGTCTCCATGACCTTCAGCTGATTAGAACATGGGTATTCCTGCAGGCAGATGTTTTAAACTGGCAGGATGAAGTCCTTGTCACCTATGTTTAGCCGTCTAAAGTTATGATAGTTGCCTACATATCCACTGCAGGTGAGAGAAAAAAAGTCACTCCCAGAAAGTGATGCAGGCCGAGACAGGCATTTGCAGAAGTGATTCCCCAGTTCCTCTTCCCCACCCATTTCTCTCCTTTGAACAGAGCAATCCGGCCTCTTTGAGACCAGCTCAGAAGTTACACAGTCCCTCCTCGCTCCCTTAGACATACCGTCTGCTTTGTTTCAGGATATATGCAGTGTACTACATGGTGGAAAAGATTATTTCTACTCTCCACATCTGTAACAAACCTCTCACATGTGCTCTCCTGTCCATCCCACCCTCCAGCCAGCCAGAGGAACATTTTCCTCTGCTGTCTTTTGCTTTTCTTGCCAGGGTTTCACTCAAGCCGCGCTGAGCTGTACGTGCAGTGGGGAGCAATAGCTGTGGTGTTTAGACGGGCGATAGCTGTCAGTCTGAGGCGTGCTGTAACATGTTGGGTCACAACTTCTCATTTTCAGTAATTCCAGAAGTTTCAATATTGCAGGGTTAAAAGTGCTTATGAAAAGTAATTACATTTTGATTTGAACTGAAGAAATGTGACAATAGATATGAGATTCTGCATTTCAGGCCAGTGACAAGAGGAATGAGGAAGATGGTTAAGTGTATATAAGAGAAGCAAAATAATTATTTTGGTCTACCTAGCACTGCTGGGATTAGAATTGTAATACACCAGTCCAATAATAAGTGTACAAGCACCACGTTTCAAAGACAACACAGAAAAAATAGGGAGAGTTCAGAGGAAAACTAACAAATACAGACTAAGTTTTGTGGAAAAAAAACCCCAAACTTCTCCAGGTTTTCCAGAGAAGTTCAAGAGAAAGAGGCCTCTTTGCATACAAGGAAAGAAGGTTGAAGGGAGACAGACCAACTAGCTATAAACACAAAAAATGATAATACAAGCCATGGTACTTTGCCCTCACATAGCACCTTGGTATTGTTGTTTCTCATTACGGTTGCTCGGCTGGGGCCAGCCTTGCGCAGGAGGTCAGCCAACACCGTCCTAATGAGTCCTTCAGCCCCTGCAACCCAGGTACTGTGCTGTGATCTGCACAAACACAGAAGAAAGCCTGGTAGCAGCCAAAGTGCTCACAAATTTCCTCCCGAGGATCTGTGTGTGTTTACAAATGCATAGCCAGAGAAAAAGTAATAGAGCATTAAACGTCATTACTTGCAATTTGTTTTGTTAATGGTGGTTCAAAACATACATGCTTTTCACTCTATGGCTCACAGTGATGGAAAAAACCAAAGCAAAGCACCATGGAAAGACCTAATTTCTTCCAACACTGCCCAAATGAACTATATTACAATTAAAAAAAGCCAATTTTATCCCTATAAATACCCTTCTTTCTTTGCACTTCTCAATCAACCTTTTTTCTAAAGCCTTTCTGAGCCCTGTTATTACCAGTTGGAAAAAAAACTCCAACAAAACAATTCCTTCTTATATTTTATTGGGTTGGCATTAAGCTATGTTAAATGAACACTCATATGAAAGATCTGTATCAAGCACTGCAGAAATATTCTTGAGTAAACATCTGAGTATCTTGAGCTGCTATAGATATTATTAATTAGAGACGAAAACAAGGCTGCAATGAAACCTCTTGTATTAATATTTTGACTCACCTTCAATTTTTCTCCAAAATATCCAATCTTTCCCTGTTGAAACTCTTAACAACAATTTTAACTGGTGTCTGAGTTTACGTCACAAAAGGCACCTGATCGGTGGTCAGAAATTACGCAAGTGGCAGGCTTGATCTGCTGGGCAGAGAGTTCCCTGTGCAAATGTTCCAGCCCTCGCAGAGCTGTCTGCATACCCAGCAAGGGACGATCACTCCTAATCGTCCCATCATCCAACCAGCAGGTCTGGCGGTTCAAACACGCACCACGTTTAGTGCTTTGCTAACTTAATAAGCAGAGGTTGAACCAGCTGCTTTATTCTGCTTGGCAAATGCTGTCTGATGCTTCTGAGTTATGCTCCAGGCCAAGAGGAGAGGTTTTGGTTGACATCGGCCAGTCCATGCCCTTCTTATTGCTCAAATCTGGGTGTATGGTGCAGCCATCCCCATGCGGGCATGGACTCATGAGCCGCAGGAGCACGTGGGGTACTTCTTACTGCCTTCCTGAGCTGCTTCTGCCCATCAGTGGGGCCACCCCCATTCCCATCATAGCCACATGTATCCCCGTTTGTCTTTATCACCCAGTTTACTCATTTCAGAGGCTGGTACATTCCGATGACTGCTGGACTCTTACCTAGTGATGTACATGGGATTCTGTAAGTTGATTCCCTCCCTCCCACCCTCCCTCCCGTTGCCATCCTGCCTTCCTTGCTTAAAAAGCTGACGTTGCACATCGCCTCACCCACTATCATTTCACTCTATATATGGTTTGCACTAGGGATGACCAAAAAGACGACAGTCATTTCTGGTGTTAGCACACCACCACCTTGCCCATCGCACTAAACAGTAACATAACCACCTTGGTTGGTACCAGCTGCAGCCACTGCTCTTTCTGCAGATAACCAGCCCATGCCTGGTGGTCCCGTACAGAATTATGCCTGCTGGTATGTGGATACAGACCACTGATGCATTCCTTGCCCAGAAAGTAACAGCACAAAACCCACACTGTCTCCCTGAATATCATAATTGCTTGCTTTATAAGTTAGGAAATTAAAACACTTCTGTCTCAAAGATGACCTCTCAGAGGAGAGAGCACTTCAGGCAAGGGGAAAAAAAAAAAAGAGTCTTATTTTTCTGACTGTGGATTATCTCAACCTGAAAGAAAAGAAAGCTTCTTTATTTTTCTTCCTAATTATATTTCATAGATGTCCCAGAACAAGCCATTTCTGCAAAGCCCCTTGAAAGTGCATGGGGTGATGTGAAATATGGTGTGCTTTCCCAGAAGAGCTATTGGAGTGCCCTTTCTTTGGCAATACAAAGTACACACTTGAGCACTCAAGGGGCAAGTGCTTCCCTTCAAATGCTTCCCAGTTGAAAAGGAGGCACTGAAAGAAAAATTGCTTTCCGTGAGCTTTGACATGCTGTGTAAGGCAAAGAATGATCCCACAGAGACTTACTGGACTCAGGGTATATCTGCGCTGCCCTCAGAGCAGCTCACAACACTATATCCTGGAAGCTTTCAGCTAAGCATCTTGGGTGCAACCCACAGCTTAACCCCCACTGACGAGAGCTCAGCGCTGCCTGCAGCCTAGCAGTCACCATCTGGGTGGTTTAAAGTGAGTTTCTCTACATACGTTCTCTGCATACATCTCCCCTTTGCTCATGGGAGGCAAGTTCATGTCTTGATAACGTTAAAGCAGAGCTGGTGACCTTGGGACCGTCATGACGGGAGGAGGACCTCTCCCTGGTCAGTCACTGGTGGAACCTGAGGCATCTAACCCAACCCCATGGCATCTATGTGGTGCTCAGAGGTGGATGCCTCTACCAGCCAACTCGTCTGAGCATGTAAAATCGTTAGATTAAGATGTCCAGTTTGTGACCAGATAAGGTGAGAGGAAATGAATCTGAAATGAATCTTATCCTCAGCATCTCTGTAGAGCAGAGGAAACTGTACTCACAGCCTTCCTCCCTCTGTTTTATCTGCTTCTAGTCAGAAGTACTTGGGCCAAAATAACTCCTTTTCTGTGCTCTGGAAATCTAATCTTAATAGTCTCTCAAGACTTTCCAGTGGGGACCAAATCTATTTTCTGTATTTGTACAAGAAGGTCAAGGTCTTTTTTACTCTGTCTTCTGGGCACCGCCACAATCAGACAGGCTCAGAAGGACCATACTGTAGAAATAGAATAGATTTTTCATTAAAACCTTTACTGTCTTCAGTTTAATATATGCAACTTCAGCATATATGTCATGTTATAAGAAAACAATATGTACTTATAATAAATAGATTCTTAAAAAGATAAAACTGATCCTATTTCTCACCTGCACACTCTTGCGATTGCCAGAAGCATTGCACTTCTTCCATCATCTTGAGCTAAATTTGATGCAACTCTGAACTTGAGAAAGCAAGCCAGACTATCAAGCTTAGGTATTCAAAACTGAACAATCTACAGGTAAAGGTAGACACCTTTAAGAGTAGGAACTGATTTTCAGATTTCGTGGGCCCCGCTTAAATTTTTAGAGGTAGGTACCAAGGTGCCCTGAAATTTGGTCTGATTTTGTTTAAATCTTTAGTTTTGGAGTTAGGTATTTCAGTTCAGGCACTGAACTAAGTAGGAAACACACCTCTTCACAAGCACTCCAGCCTTCCTTTTGTGAAGCAAGGTCCAAGCCCCATACCTCTAAAGTCAGAAGCAGGACTTGTATTGATTTCCAAAAGCACAGGTTGATGGCCATAAGGTCTTCTCCAGATGAGCAAAGGAAGGGTTCATTTGCTTGGATGTCACGCTTAATTTGCCACCACTATTAAGTAGCTGCACTAGCTATCAAGAATTGCACAATTGTGCATTTGGCCCCCTAATTGCTACTTCATTTTCATTTTAAACACTCATTTTGTGAGAATGTAAGTGAAATTAAACAGTAATTAGGGGACCAAATACACAACCGAGCAATTCTTTGGTCCTCTGTCATGTAGGCCAATGACTACAGGTCTCGAATAAAAATGCCAAAGGAAGCATGAGCGCTTCACCATTTTTGTGCTATTATTTCAGGCCTTGGGAAATATATTCGGGAAATATATTCAAAGATAACTGTGTTGCTAATCTTCATCTTCATCTATGAATGTTAACAACAAACCACCTTAAAAGGATGGTGGTTTTCAGTTTTGCATTTTTTGTGTGGAAGCAGAGCCCTTTGATAAATGGCAGATATCTTAATTTGCTTGCTAACAGATAGGGAACTTCTAGCGTAACACAGTGTATTAATTTTTCTGGACAGTGAACACTTAAAATATTAAAAGCTGTGAGACTTACAAGGTGTGATGATTTTCGATACTGGCTTTTGAAAATAAATATCCTTTAGGCTTAAAATATATGTTTGATCCATAAAAGCTTTCATCCCAATTGGTCTAAAATGTACACAATAAATCACACTGTGCTTGAAGATAACCAAGATTTTGTTGATAAAGTATAATAGAATATTCACTTGGCAACAAAAGGAAATGAGCAGAAAAATCTCTCTGATGAACAAGCCAAGAGAATGGCTCAATTTTTTTTCCACCCTACTCTTTCTGCAGCCCTGGGTTAAATCCATCACAAGGAGTGCTCCCAGAAAACAGACTGATAGGTAAACCCCATTAATAGAAGATTAAAATGACTTCAAACTGCCCTTGTTCAAGGAGGAAACATATGGGGAATCCCAAGTGGAAGAAGCAAGCACTTGATATTCCATGGATGGCAGCTGGAAATGCTTCCTTTTGACTTCATGTGCATGCATTCAAATAAGCATGACCTTGGATATTTCTGTCCCTTGCTGCACACAATTAACACTGTCCAGAATGATAGTTTCCAAGTAATTTTTAATTGTGCAGAAATTGTGGTGTTTATAGTGAAAATGGTATGTCATTTAATTACCATAAAATTCATAGTAATTATATGCTTTATACCTTTTAGCAATTAGGGTTGTGTAGTAACCTGTTGCCGTTTCCTACATTTATTTTAATATTTAACCACACATGCTCTGCAGGCACAGATTTGAGCTCTCCTATGATTGCTGGAGAGGGAGGGAAGGGGGAAGTGGGTGGGTGGGTAAGAAAAAGTGATAACAAAGGTTTTATTTCATCCTGCAGGTGACATTGAAGACGTATTGCCATCTGGCATGATAAACATTATAATATATCAGTGCTTGTTTGCCAGATGTTGCTAGACACAAATAGACAGTGGTTCAGATGCATAAGGATGATTTAGCAAAATGAATCTTGCTAAATTGGAATATCTGAGTTGTCACGTTGCATCTTGCTTCTGCTGGCTGGGTATGTAAAGCAGGAGGGAAATCAGAGTTATTGAGAATTAAGCAAACTGTAGGGTAAAGCCAATCTTCTACTGCAGACCAACAGAAATAAGGCCACTGTGTGTAATAGCTAGTTCAAACTGATATTGTTGTTGAAATAGGATAACACGTGACAGTGTGCCGTGCCAACACTTCATACATTCATGCAAGCACTTCTCAAACATAGATTGCAAGATGAATAAAAGTTTTTACCCATATTTCTCAGTTTTTCCACCCAGAACTTTTGCATTTCCATTTTCATCAGTGTGTGCATGTGTCTAAGTGCATGTCTAGGTCCCTGCTGTCTGGAACTTTTTTCCTCTTCCCTAGATGAGACCAGGAATGTCATAAACATCAGTATGCCTTTCACACAGAAAATGAGATATTTTCTGTCCTCAGTTGCTTAGAAATTGAATAAAGCCAAAATGGCAGGGGACCCTGGCCCCTGTGAAAATTGAAGGTGAACATTGGTAGGCATTGCAGAGACTGGAAGGAAATTTGAGTGGCAAGAATTCTGCATTACGCTGAAGGTACCCTGTTATTTTCATCTGTATTATAGCTATGACAGGAATCAAGGCAAACTGGAAAAAAACCCCAAACAAGCAAACCCTCGAAAATTTCCTATCTGATTTCAGTCTTTTGTATCAGTCCCATGGGCAGCCTATGGAAAACACAGAAATGAAATGTAGGAATGAAACAAGAATGAAAGATCTCTTCATTCTTGTATCTTCCATGTATTTTCGTTTCTCCCAGAAACATCCTGTCTCTTCAGGATAATAGATGTGGGATGAAAACTGGAAGAGTTAGGAAATGGCGAGGAATCTTCCACCCTGATAAAGCATCTATCTAGGTCTAGACTGCTGCTTTGACATCTTGGTGATACTGATGCTGTAGGCCAGACTGATAGATGATATCAGGAGAGAAGAAGAAAAGAATAAATAAAGCATTCCTACAGAGATGTCCTCAAGGCAGGGCTTATGTCACATCATTTCATCTCTTAAAAAAAATGAAATACCCTCCTGGGTTAGACCAGTGGCACATGTACCACAGGCTTCTGACTCTGACAGTGGCAGAAAGTGAGACTGTGCAAGGTGAAAAAGTGAGCCCATCTATCACCTGCAGTAAGTTTTCCCTTCCCCTGTACATCCCCAGTGTGCACTGCTGCAGCCAGTAGCATGCCAATATCTGTTTGTGGATTTGTTACCTATGTCTAATCTGGTTTTGAACCTGTTGATCTGTCTGCTTTCAAAACTTCCCATGAGGACAACTTTACTACTGGCTACATGAAGAACTACAGCTTTTCAACTCTTTTAGACCAACCTCCTACCAGCTTCAGTGAGTGTCTCTAGTTCTAAAATTGTGGGATTTGCTGAACAACAGTTCTACATTCCGATAATCTACTGACTTCATGATTTTTTGAATTTCAGTCAGATCTTCTCTGAGTCTTCTCTCCAGACTGAAGAGCAGAGATATTTTTAATCTTTCCAGATAAGACAGCTCCATCCTTATCATAATTTTCTTCTCTGTATCTTGTCTATCTCTGCAATGTCCTTCTGGAGGTGTGGAGATAAGAACCATGTGCAGTAATCAAGATGCAGGCGTGCCAAGGTTTTGTACAGTGGCAACACAAAGCTTTGCGTTTTGTTCTCAGAGCCCTTTCTGATGATGCCTACTGCTTTTTGGTCCCAGAACTGATCCTTGGAGGACCCATTTCCTGAATGCAAAATGACCATTGAGCCCTACCTTGTGGTTCCCATCCTTTAAACAGCTTCCTGTCCATAAAAGGGCTTTTCCTCCAACATCCTATCACTGCTTCTTTGATAGTCTTTAGTGAGGAACCTTCCAAAAGTCTTTCTGAGGAACCAAATCTACGATGTCCATTGGATCCGCTGTATCAGCCTACAGACACTCTCATTGAACCGAGGCACGAATTTCCCCTGCAGGTGCCATGCTGACCCTTTCCCAACAGGCTGTCTTGACTTCTGTATTGTAATATGGTATTGACTCTACTGTCATGCTAAGGCTGGGTCAGGTTTGGCAGTCTGTGCTTCCCAGAAACCCTGCTTGACCCTTTTCTGTAGACAAATCACCCTGACACCCCACCACTCCTGTAACACAGGGGATCCTAGCTGAGGCACATTTGACACGTACCAGCTGGGGCTCTGCAACTTCACGGTTTCTTCCATTCTCCCAGGTAAATGCCATCCAGTCTTGGTGACGTGTTAATTGTCTGTAGGGTTTAAAACCCCTTGTGTATTTAGCTGTGTCCTGTCAAGTCTCTCTGACCTACCTACTACAGCAAAAGGTGGATGTGGGCATTTCCCCTGCGTAGTAAAGACTGATGCAGAGTTCATTGAGCTTTTCCACTGTGGACTCACCATCCTCGAGTCCCTTTTTCATACTTTTGTTATCAAGCAGTCCCATTGATTATCTCACCTCCTTCCTTCTTTTTTTTTTAATTTAATGAACTAATGGCTACCAGTAAAAACCCCCCACCCCATGCAAGGCATGCTTTGCAGTCCTTCTAACCCTTCAAATGGCCTGTTTTACTTTTGACCTGTTCTCCTTATTTGAGCAAGCTTTCAATTTTTTAACTGCTGACCTTTTTCCTGTGACAGCCTCCTTAACTTTCCCATTGAGCCATTCAGGGGGATTATTAAACTGCTTTGTTTTCTTTTTGAATTATAACACATATTTTATCTGGGCTCCTAATACAACATTTTTCAAAAGACTTCAGGATGCTTATAGACTTCTCATTTTTTGACTACTCCTTTTAGGTTATGTTTTTGGTTTGTTTTTGTGTGGTTTTTGTTGTTGTTGTTGTTGTTTGTTTGTTTTTTTTCCTGGATCTATTGCCTTTTTTTTCTGGATCTATTGCCTTATTTTTCTGTAATCTCTTTGCTTTTGTGTTTTATTTATGAGAAACTGGTGAAACTGGTTCTCTTGAAAAGTGAATAGGGGATAGCAGATCCTTGCTGGAGAATCTGGAGGAGTGGATGGATAAGAACCAGCCCGCGGCTCTGAGTCACTCAGAACAGCAGAGCAGATATTGTTACTATCAGTCTCTTTTTTATTGTTTTTGGATCAACCCAAACCTATTTTTTTAATATTCTCCTTTCCTCCGGTGTCATGTTATGCCCACTGTTCATTCAGATGTTCCCCAAATAGATCTCACTATTTGTATATATTTTATGTTTTTTAAAGAATGGTAATCTTTTTTTGGCATGCCTTTCCCCCTAGAATTCTTGGAAAATTAAGATTCCCCTTTTTAATGAAAAAGATTTTTGGGAAGAATATTTTAATGAAAACTTTTGGTTTTCTTGAAATTATGGATTTTGATGTTTTTTATTGTTGATTCTTCTGGTTTTATGAATTTTTACAGTGTTGTTTAAGGCAATGATATAAACTGTGTCTAGCCTGTTATGCTGTCCTTGCCTTTTTGCTCCTTCTGCATTTTTCCTTTCTCTGAACCTCCTCCAGTTCAAACTCGTTAGCTCTTTTCTTTGCTCTGTGAATGTTTCTGAGCATCAACAGGAAAAAAATAGAATGAAAAAGAGGATGGACCTTCATGTACCATGAGCAGAATAGACAATATTTATGGTGTTTGCTAAGTGATGGAGTGAGAAGAGGCCTTTCAGTGCAACAATATTTCAGCAATAACTTTCAATTCCTTGAGCAGTTCTGTGTTTATTTTTTTTCTTTCATTTAGTGTTTTATTTATGTCTCCAAAGCTGGCCCTTTTCTTGCTCTTGTTTCATTTTTCTGTGATACAGCATTGCTAAGTGCCATCTCATAGACAATGAGTAGTGTACCTTTGGATTTCACTGTTGGCATATCCAAAACTAGGAATGCCTGACTATCCAACACAGAAATGAAAGTGTTTCATGTCAGAAATGGCTGCAATAGCCAGTTTCTTTTTCTGACTAAATTTATTCTTTTCTGTATAGTTAAAATAGCCACTCTCCATAGTACTACATGTCAGCCTATATTTCATCCAAAACACGAAACAAAGGTGTGAGTCATTGACTTTTCACTTAAGGGACATTAATAGAGTCTGTGTATAAATTAGAAGATATGTTTCATTAGAGGAAATGTCATTTAACTTTACACAGTACAAAGAGGATTTCAAGGAAACTGAAATGAAGAAGGAACTGGTGGAGTTAGTGAAAGATTAAAAAATTCAACGGATGCCATATGAACAAAGAATTAGAAAGCTTAGCACAGGCTGGTGATTTCCACTTGGGTCTTCATGAGAGCATAAGGTCTTCTTTATGTATTCCTGTACTGTTGCCTGGAAGCGCTTTGGTTTGTCTTTGGTACTGTAGGTTTCTCTGTAATTATCCATAAAGAGATGAGATGCAATGAGACAGTGAGATAAAAAAGAAAATAATGACTATATACTAACCAGCACAGGACAGTGCATAGGACGGTCCATCTTTAAGGAAACTCTAGAGAAACGCAGGTGTAAGAGCTGATGCAGCTTCCCATCACCATGATAACTAACAGGCTCCTGCTGAACTGACCTTGGTGGCCTAATTTCTTCGCAGTGGTGAACTGCTCATCACTGATTTCTCTGATGCACAGTAGGGCCATGAGGTTTTGGTTTTAGAAGCAGCTAACTAGAAATAGTCTCAATCCTAGACTCTTCTCCGTGTGTGTGTGTGTGTGTCCACAGGAGACTCACGAACAGTTATAGTGCACCACACTCACTACTGAGAAATATGGTCAAGGATGCTCTATTTAGTTTAAAACCCATGTGGTCACAGAAAGAGCCAGCTTTCTTGCTGACAGGAGAAATTTGCACCCACATGAGCTATGAAATGTAACTTGCTTGTTTTCTGGGTAGAGTCAATTACGTTGGTTGTTCCTTTTGTGTTTTGCATTCTGGAAAGGACCATCTGGCTTCGGGGAGGATCGTCTAATGAGAATGATAAATGCCTGCTGGAAGACTGGTAACTTTCTTTGACTTTGGTAGGTACTTTAGGCATTCTTTAGCCAGAGGGTCTGAGAGATATTAAGGTTCCTTCCTTTAATAACGACTGCTAAGGTTGTATGCCCCATGCTAATATTTAACACCTGTAATGAATGAACTGATTTTCACTGGCACTTAGCAATTAAAAATAAATCAAGGAAAGCTGAGCGTATATGGCACATGAAAATATGTTATCTTTTGCTTTGACACACAGATTTAGTGCATGTGCATTGTAGCAAGTCATCCTAAACCTTCAGTAGAGGCACATAGGAGTTGTCATATCCTATTGAGTGACCTCTGCTCACATATTCTGAATGAACAAGTTCCTCTTCAAGTGACGTCGGAGGGAAGCCATTGCCAGGTTCATCTTCTTGTTATGCTATATAACAGGCAGCAGTCAGCCACGAAGAACACTTCTGATCCATCTGTTTGTCTTAATTCTCAAACTCTTGTCCAGAGTAAGGTCTAACTGACTTGATGATTCATTTTTTTATTCAGTACATGTATTACCTCTTAAAAGAGTATTTTGTGTGGTTGAATCTAATTGCCCTACTTTTTTTCAACTTGGCAGGTCTGATTACTTTTCTTAGCCATTCAAATAATTTTTTCTGTTTACTTGCAGACTTTGGGGGCCAATACTTTTGCGAAACCGAGTTGTGCAAAAAAAAATCTTAGAGGTTTTTGGTGGTGTTTTTTTGTTTTTTTTTTTTTTCCTAAGTAAAAGGGGGAAAAATAGCAATGTCTATCAGTGCATGTAAATAGGAAATATTACTGTGTTGAGATAAAGACACATAACCTCTGTCACTCTAATGCAGCTGATTAGTCATAATTCTTGCTATAGATTTGAGGCAATGCGTTTGGATGATATATGTGATCTCCTGGAAAAGGAAGTGAACATGTATTGTAGCTCTGCAGATTGGCTGAGCAGTGACAATGCAGTCTTGGTGGATTATAAGCAGCTTCTTCACTTCTTTCTAACCCCGGAACATTATCAGCTGTTAACACCTCCTACCTGTAGAGGCACTGCAATGTTACTGTAAGAATATGCTTTCATTATAATCAATGTAAACACCTGGATTGTTTACAGCAAAGTAAAGGAAGAAAGGAAGGGAAAATTAGAGGATGATCAAATTAGAAACATGCTAAAGCTGAACAAAAATCTTGCAGGGACAGGTTTTTGGTTGAAAACTCTTGTCATAATAATGGGTCCTGTACTCATAGCTCAAAGTTAGAACAGAGTGAACAGCTGCTGTTCAACATAAATGCTGGTGAAAAGAATGATCCTGAAACAAAGACTGGGCTCGAAGCAAAGATTTAATAATTAATTGTTGCTCAGTTTGGAATCAAAGTGAAACGTTGGTCTTTAGGTTAGGAGGAGACACAGAGGGAGTGTGAATGAGAGGGCTGAGATCCTTCTCCAAGCACGGATTCCCAGGAGCCCGGTCAGTGGAAGTGTGGGCAGGATGAGGGACATGACTCAAATCTGCACCACACTGTATCTTGGGACATCTGCAATTTTGGAGGGAGGAATTCAAGGGGCATTTGTGCTGGCCTGAAGATGCAGGACTACCTGGACCCATGTTAGAAGGGTTTCAAATGGTGGCTAACGAAGGTAATAAGGTCCCCTTAGATGTCCCCAGTGAATCATTTTCTAGTTCTAGGTAGCTTTAAAGGGTCCCTATACAAGGTGCTGGGAGAGTACACTAGAAGAATGTGCCTTCATAAACCTAAATTAAAGTGTATGCTTAAGAATGTCAATATGTTTTTAAACATGATGTTGGACTCAAGCTTCTTTGGACTTACTGTCGTAAGCACTTCATATTGTACTGTTCCTCCTACAATGTCAAGTGGATTTTATAAAAAAACCCAAAAAGTAATGGAACATATGAAAGACAATTTTTGTTACAATCCATTGTAAACTCCTATTGACTATTAGTTGAGAGAGACTAACTTGGGCTGAATGGCTTTTTAAGAATTAGAAAATAACTAATCATTTTCCTGGAACATAAATGAATGTGATTAGGAAACACATTTTTCCATTTTATTTTGTTTTGTAATAACACTTTCATGGATCATCTGGATTCTCTGAAATGTTGAGAATCTGAGTAAAGTCAGAGGAATTGGTAGCATTTGTTATGACATTGGGTTGGAATTTTGGGTTGGGGCCAAAACTGGTTTTTGATTGTTTGCAGCTGAGGGTGTTAGAATGAACTTCTTGACCAGGATTGTTCTAGAACAAACACATTCTAGTGGAAATAAGGACATAATAACAACTAATATCAAGTCCTTCACAGAATGAATTCAGTCTTTTACGATGTTCATGAATTGTTAATGAGCAGCCTGTGATTTTATTTGAACTTGTAAATTAATTAAATTCTTTTTCTCAATATTTTTGATAAACACTTTTCTTTTTCTGGATTGTTTATAAACAATTAATTGCAAGTAGTCTTCAATCATAATTTCATTGATGTTCATTAAATTATATCACAGCCAATATTCTGTGTGTTGTACTTAGATCTAGGCAATAAACTTCTATATTTTTTATTTTTTGAAAATTACCCCCCTCCCCCCATTTCCTGGTGAAACTAGACATGTGGAAATTTCTCACGAAAGAATAACTAGGCTGTCATGGTACCCAAATGGTATCCATGCGAACTGTATAATTCCTTCGTGGAACAAATCTTTGTTCGTTATATTTTGAATGATAGACAATCACTTGGGATATTGCTTCTTTGGGGTTTCTTGTCTTGTATTTTGATCTAGATTCTTGGATCCAAGAAATCTTTCCTGATAAACCTTTTATTGTCACCAGGAAACCTGAAGAAAAAAATGGTTTGATTTAAGAAAACAGTATTTCCAGAGGAAAGTGGTTTTGATGAAAAAATCTCTACTAGCTCTAACTATAACACATATTTTAAAACAGAAATTGTATAAACTTCTTGAAATCAGGGAAAAAACCCCACATCATCTGTTATTTCTTCAGTTCAGCCTTTAGAGAATAAATGAGCCTAACTATTTGGCACTGGAGAAAAAAACCCTGAAACTCCAACCTTTCCTGGTAAACAACTTCCTATTTGCCTGCAGCAACAATTTTTGTACCCATGAGTAAGATAGGTGAGGTGAGATTCATCTGGCCAAATTGAGTTGTCTAAACCCAGGTTAGTCAACTGAGATGCCTTCTAAAGGACGTTATTTGTCTTATCTTAAGGTAGATGTCTAGAATAGGTACACTGTAGGTGGCATGGCAGTATTTTGAACCAAAACCTGCTAGTATTATCTGAAACGGTCATTTATATGTCCTTTGCATTAGTGGATAAGCTCTTAAGAGTCTTTTTCCCAGAATAAATGTTCTCATTTGCAAGTCCCTTAATCTCATGCTCTGTGAATTCTTTTAATATCCATTTAGAATGAAGCATTTCTTTGAATGCTCCTTCCAGCCAATTTCTTCTCTAAATGGCTCGTGGAAAGGAGGGGACGCGGTGTGTTTGATGTTGGGATGAATCGTGGGCTGGCTAAAGCCTTTGAGATGGAACAACATTTAAGACATGCATCCCAAGAAGCACCAAATATTTCTAATCTCTAAAGCTTTTATGTTATTAGAACACAAAATAACAAGCTACCATGACATAAGTCTACATAGAGGATACTTGGAGTGAGGCAGATGAAATTAAAGGCTTAAGACAAATCTGTCCCCTTCCCCTACCCATTTTGCACTTGCAGGGTGGGTCTTTCTGCAGTCCTTTGTGGATGTAAGCAAACTCCACAGTACTCTCAGGATCCCTAGGAAAGTTTCCTTTCCATCACTTTTCTATTTTGGCTTCAGATATGTTCTCTGCTGCCAGCAGCCCTCCAGCTATGTTCAGGAGTTTCCTGTTCTGCATTTGGAGTCACAGTATATTTCTAAATTCCTTTTTGTCCTGTTGCGTTCCAGAAACTTCACCCAGCTGTGATTACTCCATTACTCTCCAGGAGGATGGTATTTCTCCTCTAATCAGAACACACCACAGCATGTAATTAGCAAACAGAGACCAGAGACCAATGAAATGGCTGTACCATCGTCTATTGGAGGTATGAAAGCAAGTCGTGATTTTCTGTTATATATCCCTCTGTCCTTTAAGCTCGTCCTATAATATCCATCATAGTTGTACTACTTGTGCAAGGCAAGTACTAGTTGGTTTTATTCTGCAGCTCGCAAGGCCTGTGCTTTTGCACAGCCATTGACAAACTTGCAACTGCAGTACATGCTCTTGCAAACATATAGCTTCATTACTCTGGTAACCGCTTTGCAGGGCTCCTCAGTTCCAGAGCTTGTTCAGGATGCTGCGGCACAGTTGTTCTTTGATCTGAGTTGGTAAATAAAAAGACATTCCTAGACAAACACACTCACACACACAAATATATACATGTACATGCCTGCCTTGCATTTTTCCATCAGCAGGTTATATAAGACTTGAAATCAGGCAAGACTGCCGAGACAAATCGACACAAAATAGGGTAGCAACCCTGATACTTTTCAGTTCTTCATTACTACCCACGTGGTCCTATTGCAGTTTGAAGAATTCTTACAATTTGCTTGATACTTTATGCTTTATTACAGAAAATATAAAATGGTACTTGAAAAGCACACTTTCCATGCTGGATAAAAATGTAAGAGATTGACAAGATTTTTCCAAGGAATTGCTAAGAAGTTTTATAGTTGACAGGAGAACAGGACGCCAACAGAGTTACAAATGGAGATTTCTGTAGGTTTAATTCTTAGCTCATCAGCCTTAGGGAGAGGGTTTTGTTTGAAACCCCAAAACTCAGTATATTATAACAAAGTGTAGTTTCCTCTGATTTTCCTGGGAATTAAATAGAAAGCATGTAAGCACCCAAAAGCACATGCACAGTAAGAATGAACCTTAGGAAGTGTCCATTCCTGGTGGAAAAAGTCAAGAGGAGGAAGAACATGGAATGACATTAAAACTGTCTGTCCTACTAAGGTCCCTGGGATAGTAAGTGGTAAATAGTAGTTTGGAAGAACAGAGAAGTTATACACAAACATGTGAACTGTGTGACACAAAGAAACTGAAAAAAGACAGCAAATTAGCAGTAAGACCTCTGTCCTTTCTTTCAGGAAAAAAAAGGACAAGAGATTGCAATGTTTGTCTTTCCCAAGGCAGAAATATACATAAGGAAGTGGGTGTTTGTTTTCTTATATTTAGCTGGAAGCTAAAGAAGCCAAAACCAGATTGTTCTTTCTATAATTGCAGAAGAGCATACACACTTGCAAT
This sequence comes from Buteo buteo, assembly GCF_964188355.1. NCBI lineage: Eukaryota > Metazoa > Chordata > Aves > Accipitriformes > Accipitridae > Buteo > Buteo buteo. The sequence goes on from NC_134188.1 coordinate 19,887,324, forward strand.
AGCTGACTGCCTTTTGCTACTTCAGTGTGACACTACAGATGTTTTATTAAGTGAATTGTAACATCCTCTCGCCTTGAGAGTCCAACATCATGTGGTGATGTAATGGGATATTCTGCCTTTTATGTTCCTTCTGATTCTTTTCCCCCCTTTATTCATTTAAATGCTTAGACAGGTCGTTTGAATAAGTCAGGAGTACTACCTTTTTATGTACTTTCTATCTTGTACCCTACCTTAAACTGTTTCTACTGAGTAATAGGAGAAAGGGTAGTCTTTTGCATGAATAGATTTATGCATAATAATCCTACTCTGTGGCACAAGGATGGGTGGGTTAGCACAGATCCGTTCCAGGTCTTTTTCTATAGTTCCAGGAAGGTGATTTTTTAGATGATTTGCTGTTTCAGACATTCTTGATCCCTGTATCGTGGATGGACAAAAAAGAATTGTCATTTGTTTGAGAATCTATTCTGTCTTTATTTTTAAGTGCAAGCTTTTAAGGGAGAAGGCATATTTTTTACCAGACCAGCTGACAGAGCTGGGGAAAAATGAATGTTTTTTTTATGCTCAAAACCTCTTCTTTGGGTCTGTGACTAACCAGGACTCTGAATGTAAAGCCTGCCCATTTTTCTTCATTTATATTGTTTGATTTAGTAAGACATACCGCATGTCTCTAACCCTTCTGCCTTAGGCCATGGTGGCTACCACATCTTTATTTTATTTTTGGCATTTTGGTTTCTGGCTTGTTTGTACACAGTGATTTGTCTGTGTGGGAATCTCTTCTCATTTTTTACCCATTTGTTCTCTTTATTGCAATTTTTGCCAGTTTATATACAAGCCCTTCTTTAAAAACTTCTTGCCTTTATTATATAGAATATAGAATCATAGAATAGTTTGGGTTGGAAGGGACCTTTAAAGGTCAGCTAGTCCAACCCCCCTGCAATGAGCAGGACATCTTCAACCAGATCAGGTTGCTCAGAGCCCCGTCCAACCTGACCTTGAAAGTTTCCAGCAATGGGGCATTGACCACCTCTCTGGGCAACCTGTGCCAGTGTTTCACCATCCTCATTGTAAAAAATTTCTTCCTTGTATCTAGTCTAAATCTACCCTCTTTTAGTTTGAAACCATTACCCCTTGTCCTATCGCAGCAGCCCCTGCTAAAATGTTTGTCCCCATCTTTCTTGAAAGCCCACTTTGGGTACTGGAAGCCTGCAATAAGGTCTCCGTGGAGCCTTCTCCAGGCTGAACCCTAACTCTCTCAGCCTTTCCTCATAGGAGAGCTGTCCCATCCCTCTGATCATTTTTGCGTCCCTCCTCTGGACCCGCTCCAACAGGTCCATGTCTCTCCTGTGCTGAGGACCCCAGAGCTGGATGCAGAACTGCAAGTGGGGTCTCACCAGAGCAGAGTAGAGGGGGAGAGTCACCTCCCTCGACCTGCTGGCCACGCTTCTTCTGAAGGATACGGTTGGCTTTCTGGGCTGCGAGTGCACATTGCTGGGTCATGTCCAGCTTTTAATCCACCAGTACCCCCAAGTTCTTCTCGACAGGGTTGCTCTCAAATCCCTTCGTTCCCCAGCTCGTATTGATTCAAGGGGTTTCCCCGATCCAGGTGCAAGACCTTGCACTTGGCATTGTTGAACCTCATGAGGTTCACATGGGCCCACTTCTGGAGTTTTTCCAGGTCCCTCTGGATGGCAGATAATTTCCCTAAAAATAGTATTTCATATCTCTCTACTGCTTTCATTATGATGGCTATTACTTTTTTTGTAGGAAAGCTATCTAAATGGTCATCCCTGCTTTCATGGTAATAGTTTTCGTATATTGCTGAAAAGATTTAAATAATTGATCTTGTTCTCCATGTAAGTCACTGAGTCATCCAGCTACTGAGCCACCATCATTCTTATGCCAGCTTTTGAGCATGTCCAGAATTGGGAGCTTACAAAATTTTTATAACATGCTCCTTTATAATGAAAGGTCTATTGAAAACTACTTGGCAAGGAAGGAGTTCTGTAAGATTTCCAAATACATAAAGGACCATCATCTGATCCTGATTAGACCAATCTGTCAGCCTAAGCATATGTCCACTGAAGGCATAACAAAAACTCCTATTACTATCAAGAATACAGTTCAAAACCTATTGCTTAAACTAAGGACTTGGTCTGACTGTAAAAAAGCACGTAAATAAAATTGTTGTTCCTGTGTGAAACACCACCAGCACTGATGGGGGGTTTTATGTCCAGGACGGTTCTGTTATACATTGCAATTTCGTGAGGAGAATAAGCTGTTTGACATTAAATCAACACAGAGCCTAATCAGCCTGCAGGAAATAAACAAACTCCCTATCTCTCTGTGAAGCTACACAGGGCAAGGCTAAGCAGCACTGGGAAATCCCAGGCTTCAGATCAAGATGCGTGTCGGTTGTAGGGCTTTGGAAGCAGAAAGCTGAGCTAACTCAGCTGTGATACAAGAGATCACTAGCGTGAAGAGCACATGCTCTGGAAAAGAGCTCAGCTGCAGATGTGGGTGGCAACTTGCAAATGAATGAGAGAGGTCTGAGAGCTTGAACGACTGGTGTTAATAGTAGTTGGAGCTAAGTGCGTGTGGGCAAAGTATTGAACTCATTCAGAATTGCATGAGGGGAGATCATAACCAAGAGGAAAGTGTTGGGCTGAAGCCTGCAGCCCTTACATTTGGGCTGCTGAATTGTTTGAGTCTCTATGCTGTTTGATTATCACTGTCATACACTTCCTACCTACCATACTGCCAAAACAGGGACACGTAGCGTATCTGATGCAGCTTGTGGATCAGTCCACAGCCATAACAACTAATGGGTGAATAATGGAGGCAAGAGGAATCAGGACTGAGCCCATGCTGTCATTTGGGGCTCATCTGGTGCACTACTTAAAATCTATTTTGAATAAATTGCTGTTTCTTTTGTGATCCTTGATGGAGATCAGGGCATCCTTTTGGCAGATGTGGCACACACTGAACACAGTATATATGTGTATTAAGAAGTAGCTTCAGCTGGGGAACATATCCATGTATTACCCCTGTATTCCCATGATACTCTGAGCAGCCCATGATCCTGATGCAGGCAGGACATACACAGAGAAGGATCACTGTTATCTTTTCCTGTCTTTCATTGTAAATACTGACTAATGCTTTGGACAGTAACGAGAGACGAGACAGCTAGGCCTTTGGTCTAACCCCAGGTGACACAATTGTATTTTATGATTTTTTTTTTAATGCATGCCCAGTAAAATTAGCATTCTTGAAAGCCCAGACTGACTCGGGAGGCAAAGTTTTATTTCCAAATCTGGATATATCAGTCAAGTCAATAGTATGTCTATGCTCCCTAACCCATGCCATGCCATGCCATGCCATGCCATCCCATGCCATCCCATCCCATCCCATCCCTAGGGCTATTTTGCTGACCGCCTGAGGATCCTTCTTCTGGCTGTACTCAGCAGCATGTTATGCTGGTAGGACCTTCTGGGCTCACAGGATCCCATATGCTTCTTTGGCCATGAAAGGCTTCCAAAGTTTCTGTCTGAACAGGGAACCAATCTCATATAATTCCTATTTGAATTAGCTTTCCTAAAAGTAACTACATTGGATAACATTTTCAAAAGTGCCTTACATATTTGGTGAAGAGCAAGCATCAGAACAAGGACAAAAACTTAGAGTCCCTAAATGCCCAATCTC